>NW_028291259.1:0-124162 GCF_041222555.1 Hakea prostrata
AAAATTCGAGGGAAACTCAAGTTTCGATCGGGTGAAAATGGGAAACTTAGATGGAAACTTGGGAAATTTCGAAGAAACCGAGGACTTTTTCCGTACAAGTTTCGACGGGGTCTAGAGAGTATTTTGGGGTGGGATCCCGTATTTAAGCTAATTAGAGTATAAAGAATACATTTGTTGTATTTGCTAAAAAAAATCAATGTAGATATGTCATTCAATGTACATAACATCAATGTAGAGTTGTCCAAAAAGTATATTATAAACTTAACTACTTAAGCACATAACATTCAATATATAATTTCTAACTTCAAAATAGTTGACAATAAAAGAAAAATACAACTTAGTGTTAAGAGGAGTGCCAAGAGTGAATTCATCCTGTGAGCTGAGTAGTACTATGCTTGTAACATCCTCTCCTCCAACCAACGAACATAGACATCCCATGATATTTTATGCCTATGGTTGTCAAGTTAATCGACAACTGTAACTTTATGAGTCTGGTCATCAATATGCTTAAGATAACCAACCTGAGGGAATACGCACTTTGGATAGGGAAGTCCTGATGGAGGGGGTATTTGTCGTGGGTATTTGGGGGAACATGAAATAAACAAAAAAATTGAAAATTTGGGAAAACTACAAAATTTACAGGAAAAAGTCCCAAATTTCCACAAAATTTCCCAAGATTCCACAAAAACTTCCCAAGTTTCCACGAAATTTGGGAATTTTTTCCCCTCATGAACTAGCTGGTCCAACTGGGTTGAACCAAGTTTTGACAGGTTTCGAGGTTTCGACTAGTTTCGACGAAATTTCGACGAAATTTCGACAGTTTTGATCGAAACTGAGGACTTTTTTTGGGTCCCCATGAGTCTCGTTTCACATTTTCCAAAATGGGAAATTTCGGTGGAAATTTTGCAAGTTTCGATGGAATTTTGTTCTATGCTTCAAGTACAGTAGTACCTTACTCATGTGTCTCTTTATTATTTGATTCATGTATGATTACTTATCCTCATCAATTACATATGCAATTGATCATGTTTATATGTATCTGTCTGTATGATGAGTTATCAGTTGTGTATGTTATGACTGAATTAGGAATGTGATTGATTAGGTATGATTTGGGATTGGGGAATGTCCTTTTTACATTTTTGTCCTTGGACATCAGTGGGAATAGTATGGGACATTTTCGATGGTGCCCTTTGATGCTTTCCCGGATTATTGGTTGTCATACCTAGGGCTTGTCTAGCGGTGTTTGGCTAGGAATACCCTGTTATATCAGACCTAATTCGGAAGGGTATTGAGACTGAACGACCCATGGCAGCAATAAGGGATTTGTGGCCGCTCAAGACCGGTAGCCAACCCGTGAGAGGACATGAATCACATTGTGGGGGCCATTTATTGGTAGGGTTGCAAATAGTAGACTTGGGCTCATGGGCTTTCAAGACCAGTAGCCAACCCGTGAGAAGACATGAGAGCTTCCCGTCTATTATTTGTGGATGATCAATAGGGTTGATGAGTCCGTTGTTCGAGACTATGCTGACTCTAATGAGAAGGATACTGGAAAGGATCGCCCGAGGTGAGGAATGGACGTATCTGACTCTGACTTGATATAACTAAGTAGAAGACTTGCATTTGGCTAGTCTTACCTTGACATGCGCCAGTACTTAGACCAATGGCAATGTGAGAGAGCGGTGACCTAAACCCCAGCCATAGAATGTCCAGAGGGATGCAGGACCCAACTACCACCGGCAAAGCCCAAGATACCTAGATGCTTGAGGGAGAGTGACTTGACCTACCCAAAGAAGTATGGTGCTATGACTTAAAGCATGTCTGCCTATAGAGACCAGCATACGTAGAGTTAGATTCATATATGCATTGTCTGTTTCATATCATATTGCATCATGCTATGTTTTGCTATCATGTTATTTATGTTGTTATGGAATAACTTGCTTTGCTGAGTTCTTTCGAACTCACTCCTTTTTGTGCAAATATCTTTGCTAGATTATCTTGTAGGTAAGGGTGTCGATTCGGTACGGTATCGGTAATTCGGTACGGTACGGTACGGTTTTGAGTTTGAAAACCTCATACCGTTTTCGTACCGTACCAAATTTATACGGTACGGTATGAAAACGGTATTTTAAAAACGGTACTGTATGAAAATGGTAATAATTCGGTATGAAAAAAGGGCACGGTTCGGTATACGGTTTGGTTTTGTTAACGTATGAAAATCTGTATGGGTTTGGCATAAGAGTCATATATGCTATTCTTATGATTAACTTCAATATTTTCTGTTTGAAAATATTAATCAGTGAATGTAGTAAATTTGATTAAAGCCAAAGCTGAAGGGTTATTCTTATTCGTAAAATCTTGTTCGAGTCATAGCAAGACAAAGCTTATGAATAAATGGAACGTCTCCGTTCATCATTCTCCTTTGCTCTCATCTCCTCTATTTCTTCGCTTATGTTCAGTTTATTGCTTTGGTATTTCCCTTCTTGAATTCTTCTCTGTGTCTTCCTTTCTTGTTTCTTATAACTTGCCTTCTTTGTAAGCAAAAGCCAAGTTGAGCTACAGAGGGGATGCAAGGCTTCTGAGTTAAATTCACTAATGTAGTCGTAGCTTCTTTTGTGCTCTTCAAACTTCAAAAATGCATTCAGCTTTTCCTTCTTTTTGGTCTGGCAATTTGAGCAACACCAATCAATAGAAGCAATAACCCTAATCATCCCAATATCAGAATCCATCATAAGAATTAAGAATGACTATATGCCTGAACATTTAGCTTATCCTATAATTCGCCTGTCTGTCTCCATATCTTTCACCTTAATGGTGCATCGTTTCATCCCTCTTCTGTTTCACAAAATGATGGGGGAAATCCGAGTCTCCTATAACTTTCTCAAGGTATCAAGAATATACATGGGTTTGTAGCTACTTCCAGGAACACCAAAATTCACATTAAAGGCCTCATTTGAACAAAATGCGCAACCTTGATTACTCAACAGAATTACATAACCATTCTTCATGATGCTTTCTATAAGTGCATGCTCAGTACCAGCATATGGCATGAAAAGGAGAACATGAATTGCTTTGAGGAAGAAGACCAACGACCCAAAAGAAGGCAAAAAATTTAATAAATTTATATGATCAAAGTAATAGACATTGTACCCCATTTGTGGGGTTAAACTTGCCTCAGAGGATGATGAGGTCTCAGCCCCATCAGCATTGCTTCGGCCATGGAATTTGGCAAATCGGTTCACGAGACTAAAATCCTAATTTAGGAGAGGGAGCAATTTACAAATCTTACCCAGTTACCTGTAGATTGTAGTCTTTACCCAGGTCCCAGACGGTAAGAAGGAAGGAAGAACGAGATTTGTAGAAAATAAAAAGAAAATAGAGTAGAAGAAGAAACTAAACGAAGGAAGGAAGAGCGAGAGGAAGGAAGAATGAGAGGCATCACTGGGATTCAGGCAAGACTCTTGCCTCTCGGCCCTCTCTGTTCTCTTCAAATGGGACGAACAAAGCAAAAGCCAATTTTTAGGGTTTAAATTTATTATCGATATACGGTACAAAATGCGGTTTTTACTACGGTATACGGTATTCGGTAAAACGGTACGGTATACGGTATATACCAACGGTATGGTACCGTATACCGAAACCATACCGTACCGAATTTCCAAATTCGGTTTCGGTACAAACCGTACCGAATTTGGAAACGGTATGGTACGGTGCGGTTTAAACAGTTCAGTATGGTGCGGTAATACGGTTTTGGTACTGAATTGACACCCTTACCTGTAGGTACTAAAGAATATGAAGGCCAGTACTACGAGACTCAAACTGATGAAGAACACTTCGCTCAAGGTGCTAGTGGTTACGAAGATTACATTGAAGATCCCTCGAGTGATTATGTTGCATACTAAGATTAGCCCTACTCTGGAGTGGAAGCGGCCTTGCTTAGTTTATTTTGTTTATGTTTATGAAGACATTCTTTATAAGATCGAAGAAACCTTAGTTTAGTTTGATCTTTTCTTTTCTTTCTTTCTTTCGAGGATCAGTTGTAATCTTTCCTTTTTAGATTTGAACTACATTTCCGCTGTATTCTATGGAGTGATTTTCCGCGCACTCTACATTTTGATTATTATATATTGGTATCATTATTTCCGCACTCTGATTATATTGTCATTCTCTCTACTTATCTTGATCTCTTGTTTATGCTATTACACATTGATTATATCTTGTTCATGATTATGTTATTGTGCATGTGGGAGGATGATTTCCTCGATACTTGTTCTTTGAAGCTGTGGATCACACACTCGGGTATGCCAGGTAGGGTACTGGTTGGGTGGATGTGACACAATCTGCTTATATTGAACTCTAGAACCAAACTAATCATGTTATTTGTTCCATCATGCGAAGAAAAAAAAATAAGGTACTTACCTCCAGCCATGGAGACTCGTTTCTAGAAGTTGTTTGCAAGTTCCTCTCCAAGAAGATCGTCCTCTTCAACGTCGAAGAAATCCACTTCTCTAAGAAGATCGTCCTCCACAACTTAATCCGACTTGACCTTCGGGTTGTCGGACCTGAAATACAGATTCCAGGTTAGAAATACGAGGGTTGTTACAGAAGGAGAGAACTAGATATCTATTGCATTATTGTTTACTAGATTCATACTCAATTTAGTTTTCTAGAATTGTTGTGGAGGATTCCTGATGCGTCCAAAATCTGCTCAGCCCTTGGATCTCCACGTAATGTCCTGCAAAACAAAAGCGTCAGATGTGGCCCGACCGCTGGGGTCAGGAGTCCACCTCCGAAGGCTAAGTCAGTTGATGAACTTAATCACAAACGGCTCTGCTAGAAGTACAGAGCTAATGAATGAAGAAACGGGAAAGGTGATCTAGATAGCAGGACGCTGATAATTGAGGTCTATCAGTATGTATCTGAACCTGAGTTTCAGATAGTATTCTCCTTGATCAATTGATCCGTCCCTCACCTTGTATGGTAGTGAGGTTTATATAGAGTGTACCTTCGAATCTCCTTCGTTGGATGCACTCGAGCCTTCTTCGGGTAGTCGTTGGATCTCATCAATAAGATCCGTTGAGCGATAGACTTCTACTAGTTTGGGCTAGTAGAGGACTCCTGAGATAACCGTTAGGTTATGCGATAGTTATCCCTTTGATGATGATTATCCACAGCCGTCAGTTTGAGTCTGCTGTCATCAGGGTGATTACCCTAATCCATAAGTAAGATTAGGGCACGCTTGCAGCAGAATAATCTTTCTTCTCCAGCAAGCCATCTTCTCGGATCCGGTTAGCTCGAGAGCGATTCGGTTTTTTCTCCGTCTCGACCGGGGTCGAGGGTTGGACCAGGTGTGAACCCGGTCCCGATCATAAACTCTCCATATCACGAGCCCCCCAGACCAAGCGTTCGGTTGATCCCGAGGGTTTGGTTTTTAACTGGGTTCATCGTTGAGTGATGATCTCTGCGTGCTTCATTAAATGTCATATCACATTTAATGCGGTGGTCACTTTTCCTCGAGCGTTGTAGGTGTAAGGCCACATGTCTCCGTTGCAGTTGATCTGCCGTGGCTCACGTCATCCAAGCGACGGTTTCCGAACGCCTATTTCGGATTCGTGAGTTCAAACTTTCAAAACGTCTTGCAATCTTGATCGTCAATTTTGAATCAATCTCGATCGTTCAGATTCCCGAACACTCGTATGGGAGTTTTAAAAGCGGTTCGTTGTCTTCGTAGGTTTCATTCTTCCTGTCTGGAATTTGAACCTTTGTCGTCGCTTCGCGCCTTCCCGCTCTCAAGCTTCCGTCTCACCGAATCAGTAAGTTTCCTGATCTTTTCTTTTTGTAGTTTCATCGAAACGAGTAATGGCGGACGATAGGGCTTCTTTAGTACCCCATGCTGGTGATAGCAAGTGATGCTTTTGCTTCTCCCCGCCCGAACAGTCGGATAGTGATAACAAAACCCTAACCGTTCTCTGGCAGGAGTTCGCTGAAGTTTCTCAAAAAGGTTTTGAAAGAAAAACCGAAACTTCTCCTGTCTTTGTCGAGTCTGGATCTTCCAAGATCGTTGATTCCTCCGAGGCAACCTCAAACCTCCGGGTCCAATAGTGGGCCTGGCTCTGTTCCCCTCCATTTATAATGGAGAAACTCTTCTTCTCGCTGTTCAAGATTTTGACCTTCCTTCCTCATATCAGGTTAGGGCTCCCCACCCTGATGAGAGGGTTGATTCATCCCTTTCGGGTGAATTTTCTCTGTACATAGATACACTGGAAAGCGGGGTTCGCTTTCCCTTTTTTAATCCTTTATTTTCCGCAGTTTTGAATCACTGGAACATTTGTCCCGGAATGCTCCTCCCCAATAGCTGGCGTCTCATCGTCGGCTTCTTGGGTTTGTGTTTTGAGCTTGGCATCACGCCATCTCTTTCTCTTTTTGTACATTTTCATGTTCTTTCTATCTCCCATCCTCCCGGATGGGTCTTTCTTTCCAAACGCAATAGGGCTGAACTTGATTGGAGGGGCAGCATCCTCGCCAAAGGAACTTGCCCTTCTAACCACAAAAGATGGCGCGAACGATATTTTTTCTGTCGAGCGCCTCCATCAGATCTTAACTTCCCGATCACCTGGAGGAGGATTACTTCTTCGTCCGAAAGTAACCGGGGCCTTCCCTTATCCAAAGAAGACTAGGCGGCCATCTTGAAGATCAAATCCATTCCGTGGTATCAAGAGATACATGGATATGGAATGGAGTATAACTCCATCCTTCAGTATTGGGGCTTGGCTCATTGTGAGCTTCTAACCATCATCCTTTGATTTGATCGAAGTGATATGTCTTGAATTCGATTCTTGTCCTTCTTCTTTGCAGTGCCTCCCAGAACGAACCCTGAAAGTCTGCGGGTGAAGGCCGCTAGAGCCGTTGTGACAGCCGAACAACGATCGCCCAGGGCCTTGACTGCAGATCAAGAGGCTTCTCTTCCCTCTCCCGACCCCTCTTACAGGGGTATCAGAAATATTAGGCATGTAGCTGACGCTTCGGGTAAAGGGAAGAAACCAATGGTGGAGAGGGCCACCGTCTCCTCCTCCGTCCGAACCAAGAGGAGGCATGACACAATTGATGCTCCCTCCAACAAAAAATCCAAAGCTTTGACGGATGGTGAGGAAGTCTTCCTCCCCCGGTGGACCCCGAAGATGACCGACAGGGGTCACTCGGGATCCCGAGAAAGCTGCAGAGTGGAGCTCTCTCAGTCTTGCTCCTTCTGATCGCCAGGAGTTTGAAGCCCTGGATGACACCTCCCTTGTGAGTCAATCTACAAGGTAACGGTCTTCTTGTTTATTTATGTTTTCATAATTTCTTATGACTTCTTCTGATGTCTTCCATCTTCCCAGGAATGCTGTGTTGAGTTTTTATCAACACATGGAAGCATTGAGCCGTGTTGGTCGCACCAGACTCCTTTGCTGCAAACTTGTGAAGAGAAATTGGCCAAGGCCAATTCTGAAATAGACCACTGCTGACCGCAGCTATCGTAGAGTTGCAGAAAAAGCATGAGGAAGAAGTGACTTCCCTCAAGGAAGCCCTTGAAGCTTCAAGAATTCGCGTCTCTCGCTGCCGAGCGCGAGGCCAGGAAGCAAAGGCAGCTGCCACGTTGTTTGGTGACCGCCTTAAAGTTAAGAGTAGGGATCTCGAAGATCATCCGAAGTTGGCAATCCCTAGCAAGCCTGAGCATATCAAGCCAAACCTTCGGAAGGAGTGCATCCGGAAATACCCGAACAGCGTACCTTTCTCCGAATTGCTAGGTTTCTACAACATTCAGGGCTTACCGCATGGGGGGCAGAACGACGTTTGGGAGCAGATCCTTGGAACGATCCCCGACTTCGACATCGCTCCTTTTCGTGAGGTATGCCACCCGAGAGGTCTTCGGGAAAGTTGGTATGGATCTCCCCGCACCGGGCCCGGGGAGTAGAAGATCCTTTTCCAGCTGACCCTCAATATGAGGCATATCTAGATGACGAGCCGGCACTTCCAAAGGAGAAATCACAAGCCGAGTCTCAAGTTGTTGCTGTAGAGGATTCAGCCGATGACATTCTTGAGGAAGGCTCTTCTCAGGATCCTGAGAAAAGTCATCCCGACCAGGGTCCTTCGGGCAACAATGAAGAAAAGGCTTAGGGTGTTGTTCCTTTGTAAAGATGTACCCTCATTTTAATGAATAGACATTTCTTTATTCATGTTGACCTCAAAATTTCCCCATCTCTTGCCAAGTATTGCCTTGAATATCAAAGTATTAATGATAAAACTTATCACTTAACTCTTTATTCCTCGCCGAATAATGATCTTGTAGAAATATTGTGAAGATGCGTTTCGGGAAGATGCGTTAATCTTCCCCACTTCTTCATTTATTGCAAAGTCCGCACGTTTCCCTTCTGCGAAGTTCAAACGTCTTCCTGCTTTTGTGTACCATTCACTGTTTCCAATGAATCGGAAATATCTCCATTATTTTAATGGCGGTGCGACGATTGGAGGTTTCTCTCGCATCGGTGCTCGCTTCCACATGTTTCCATGTGGCATCCCTTCGACCGTTGATCTTGCTTTTTACGGATTTCGAAGCGTCGTTTCGATCGGGTCGTCGGTTGTCCTTAGCCTTCAACCGTCGTCTTATACCCGAGGCTATTTAAAGCCTTCGTGGGTACCCTCCATCTATCCCGACTTCGCAAGATAGATTTGCTAAAGTGCCAAAGCAACCTTTCGTCCTTCGGCCCGCCTCCGTATTCCTCGTACTTCAACGACAGCTCTATCCATTTCGAACAAGTGAGTTTTTTGATTTCTCATCTCTTTCCCCTCTTCCCCCCGAAGTAAACCGCACAATAGTTATACTTGGGGTTTAGTTTGTTGGTCTGTCAGAAGCTTTAGAAAACTAGGGTTTCCCCATTATTGCTGTTGTTTTATTTCTGTACTGATACGGCTGTTTGTTTTTTGTATAGTGGCTCCCAAAAACAACCCAGACTTTATCAGAGCAAAATCTCGCAAGAATATCGTTCCGTCAGTGGTGATTGGGGCCAGTGCGGTGGTTTCAGCTAGTGAATCCTCAAAGCGTAAGGCGATCGCTGGCGGTGAATCTTCAAGTCGATTCCCGCAGCTTCGTTGATGCCGTCCCCGCGCCTCCTTTGCCCGAAGTGACCGCTTGTCTTTCCCAGGAAGATCTTGATCACTCGGTTGCCGATGGTGCTGGCGGCAATCCTGCTGGTGAGCCTGTTGGTGAGCCTGTCGGTGCACCCCCGAAGGAGACTCTTCGGGCATCTGAGGCAACTATGTTGGCGTCTGATGAAGGTGTGGCCCCAGCAGGTGTTGCTCCTATTTCCAACTCTAGTGCTTGTTTGGCATCCTCCTCCTCTCCTTCGAGTTGGAGGATTTTGCCACCAGGAAGCGCCGTCGGATGACAAGTGATGCAGCTCATCCTCTCATCCTCTCATCCTTCGCTCGAATTAGTGTCAAATGAGTTTGACAGAGCGTTGGAATGGTGTACCGCTGCTCGAATGACTTCGAGAGCGCAGCTTCTTTCCAAACTTCCAGATGAAGTCTTTACGAAGTCACCGGTGATGTAAGTCTTTCATCATTTTTCTCTCGATTTGGAAAATTACTTTTCTCGCTCCTTGCTAACTCGAAAGTTGTTTGCAGGAGTCTTGCTTGTAACTTCCACAACCAAGTGGAAGCGGTTAGTAGACTCGAGAGGTTGAGCAATGAAGTTTCTAGGCTTCGGGGAATCTCGAAGCTAAAGATGTTGAGATTGCTCGCCTTCGGAATCTAGCTTGGGAGGTGGCAGGAGAAAAGAATTCGATGATTGGTCGTCTTCGGTCGATTTGGATGATGCAGTGGAGAAGATCCGGCGATCGGAACGGACAGTTGGAAAGTCGGGAGCTAAAGGATCCGAAACATTACCCGAAAGGCAAGCCGTCGTTCCTTTGCCCGAATCCCTTCCAACCGATGTTCGCAGAGCTCGTGTCTTCAAGTATTTACACAGTAAGCCTTTTGTTGATATGTTGAATGCTTACAACTTGCAAAGCGCACCGGGATGGTGAGAACGAAGTATGGGAATCAATACTAAGGAAAGATCCTCATTTTGATACGACTCCCTACAAGGTCTTGTTTGCCATCCCGAAGTATTTACCAACCCGGGGTATTCCTCCTCCCGACATGGACCAAGGATAAGATTGATCCTCCACCTTCCGATCCAGATATTATGCAATATCTGGAAGATTCTCCTGTTTATTCTCCGCTGGAAGAAGTCAATTATGGCGAGCTTGTGCCGAATGCGAGTTTGGTCGAAGACCATTCTTCTCCTGGACAAGCTGGGCAAAGAGTATGAAATTGTAGAGGATTTTCTGAATATTGGAATATTTTTGTAATCCTCATTGCTTCTCTTCTTTTCCTTGACTCTTCTCAATGGTTGACTCATATGTTTGTTCTAGCAAAGTCGCATCGATCTTGTATAACTTGTTAACAAATCTGTAATGACCTTCTTCTTTGATCGGAGATTGTATCCAGCTCTTGTAATTGTTTTGATACTGGCCTCTTTGGATCTTCCGAAGAAATAAGAAATTACTTTATCTTGAACTTTGCTAGCCACTTGAATCGTCGTTGTATTAGGTCTTAGTTGTCCGGAAACAATGCCTACACTTAAGGATTTCCGGAGAAATACAATAAGTCTGAGAAGGAACTCACTCGGGTTTTAAACCGATGCCTTATACTTAAGGATTTCCGGAGAAATACAATAAGTCTGAGAAGGAACTCACTCGGGTTTTAAACCGATGCCTTATACTTAAGGATAATTCAAAAATTCAATAAGTCTCGAAGGAACTTACTCGGGTATTAAACCGACGCCTTGCAAAAGGAACTCACTCAGATTTTCATTCGATGCCCCGACTTAAGAAAGTTTGAAAGATTTTCCATAAGTGTTGAAGTGTTGAAGGACCCACACGAATTTTCATCCGATGCCTTATAGTTGGATCTTGTTATTGAATGTGGTGTATGATGCCCCCCAATCAAAAGATAGTTTGTTGAAAACCAAAAATTGCATTGATTGAGTTGAAAATGATTACATCGCGAACTTGAAATCATCTTCAAGGATAAAACTTTTTGAGATGCCTAGCATTCAACGAACGATCCAATTCTTTCTGGGAATCAATGTTCTTCAGCTTGTAAGCTCTTGAACCGACCGGTTTCACAACCATATAAGGTCCTTCCCAGGAAGGGTCCAACTTTCTTTGGTGATGCGGGTTGGAAGCTAGGGTGTTTCTCAACACCAAATCTCCGGCTAAGTACCGACGATTCTTCACTCGAGTATTATAATGAGACGCTATCCTTCTTTGATAATGTTGAGTTCGTGCTATTGCCTTTGCTCGAACTTCATCCAACAAATCAAGACTATCAAGCAGTCCTTGTTCATTTGCTTTTTCCTCGAACTCACGATCCCTTAACGTCCTCGCCATTATCTCCACTGGTGCCAATGCTTCGGATCCATATGCCAACCTGAATGGAGTTTCTCCCGTAGGTGTTCGAACCGTAGTTCTATAAGCCCACAAGACATTATATAGTTCTTCGACCCAAGAAGCTTTGTCAGCTTCGAGTCTTCTCTTTATTCCTTCCAAGTAGCGTTCGGTTAGTAACCTCTACCTGGCCATTGCTTTGGGGGTATGCCACCGAGGACATACGATGCTCGATCATATATGTTCCACGTAATTGCTCAAATTGTGGACAGTCGAACCGAGTACCATGGTCAGTGACAATTATCTTTGGAATCCCAAAGCGATATATGATTGATTCAAGCACAAATTTCTCCACTTTTTTTCTCGAATTGTCGCGAAGGTCACCGGCTTCTACCCATTTGGTGAAGTAATCAATTGCTACTATCGGATATTCTCGTCCGCCCGATGCCTTGGTGAATTTGCCCATGATATCAATTCCCCACATTGCAAAGGGAATGGGATTTAGAATTGAAGTCATAATCTCCGCCGGCGCTTCGACATCTTGTAGCATGAGTTTGACGATTACTACATCGACGAACGTAGTCCATAGCAGCCTTCTTGGATCTTAGGCCAATATAACCCCAATCTTAGAATTTTGTGGGCCAGGGCTCGCCACCCATGTGAGCGCCACAAATTCCTTCATGAACCTCACCAAAGCCGAGTTTGCTCCTTCGGGGCCTATACATCTCATAAGGGGTCCAGCATAAGATCTTTTATATAGTCTCCCATTCTGAATGACAAATCTAGCTGATCGAATCTTGATCAACCTTGCTTCTGCTGGATCCTCCGGTAACTTGTCATCTCTTAGATATTCAATTATTGGATCCATCCAAAGAACGTTCGCTTCAATATAAGAAATTTCTTTCTCATGATAACTTGGAAAAGTTATCTCTTCAATATAGACCGAAGGGTCTAGATTCTTTTCCTTGGCATTGGCTAATCGGGATAGCTCATCTCGCCATCGAATTTTCATTCCTCGAGATCCGAGATATCTTCAAATTCCGGAATTGGTTCTGAAATGCCCGCACTATCTCCCGATATTTTTGCAAGCATGGTTCCTTAATGCCATACTCCCCTTGGACTTGGTTGACTATAAGCTGAAAGTCACTATAAATAGTAACATCTGCAATAGCTAATGCCTTTGACAACCGAAGTCCCGCTATTAGGGCCTCGTACTCCGCTTCGTTATTACTCGCATCAAATGCGAATCTCAAAGCATATCGAATAATGAATCCCGCCGGACTTTTTAATAGAATTCCAATACCTGCTCCATCTTTATTACTCGAACCATCGACATATACCTCCCAAGTGGTTGGTATAATGGGATCTTCAATAGTGGGTTCCATTGGTGCAGTAGTTTCTACTACAAAGTCGGCTAATGCTTGAGCCTTGATTGCAGTCCCGGGCTTAAAGCTCACTTGGAACTCACTTAGCTCAACCGACCGAGGATACCATCCTTCCGGACAAATCAGGTTTGTTAAGAACTTTACTAAGAGGAAAAGTTGTAAATACCTCAATTGGATGAGCTCGAAAATATGGCCTTAGCTTCCCGGCGGCCATCATGAGAGCCGAGCTCGCTTCTCAATCTGCGAATATCTCGTCTCCGCATCCAAGCAACACGTGGCTTACATAGTAAATCGGCCACTGGTTTCTTATCTTTCTCCCGAACAAGTACCGCATTGACCGCGGAAAGGGATGTCGCTAGATATAGCTGTAATATTTCCCCCTTCTCTCGGCTCGGACAAGATCGGTGGTTGTCCAAGTGCTTCTTTTAATTCCTCAAAAGCTTTACGGCACTCTTCAGTCCACTTTGCTTCCTTATCGCCTTCAGGTCTTTAAGTGCCTTGAAGAAAGGCAAACATTTCTCTCCGGACTTGGAGATAAATCGATTTAAGGCAAGCAACTCTCCCCGTCAAACATTGTACATCCCGAACGGTTTTGGGAGCCTCCATATCAATCGAGCTTGTATTTTGGCGGGATTTGCCTCAATTCCCCTCTCGTGATACCATGAAACCCAAGAATTTGCCCGAGGAGACTCCAAAGGCACATTTTTCGGGGTTCAACTTCATTTGATGTTTCCTCGATCGAGAAAACCTCGATTAAATCTGCAATGTGATTTGCTTTTGTAAAGCTTTTCACCAAAGCATGTCGTCAACATATGCTTCAACGTTCTTTCCTATCAGCTCTTTGAAAATCTTGTTGACGGCCCTCCGATATGTTGCTCCTGCATTCTTCAGGCCAAAAGGCATGACCTTGTAATAATAGCTTTCACGATCAGTCATAAAAGCCGTATACTTCTCATCTTCCTTATTCATAAGGATCCGATTATACCCCGAGTAGGCATCCATGAAACTTAAAGTTTCATACCCTGCAGATAGCATCTATCAAGAGGTCAATCCGAGGCAACGGGTAGCAATCTTTTGGGCAAGCTTTGTTTAGATCCGTGTAGTCCGTACACATCCTCCACTTCCCATTCGCCTTTTTCACCATCACCACGTTGGCCAACCAAGTTGGGCACTCGATTGGTTCTATGAAACCAGAATTCTTAGTATCATTGGTTTCGCCTTAGGGTCTATCCAGAGTTTGTGCTCTGCAATGGCACGATCGATCCCAGGCATGTCCTCAGCAGACCACGCGAATACATCTTTATTCTCGTTGAAGAAATAACTTCAATTCATCTTTAAACTCTTCCACTGTTCAGACCCGACATAAGTAATCTTTTTCGCATCTTCGGTACACAGCTGGATTTGCTCTAGTTTCTCCACTGGTTCGGGCCTTTGCATCTCTGTCTCTTCCCGATCATCTCGAATTTCTATGGGGAGGGCAGTAACCTTCTTCGGACCCTCCTTCAAAAGAATATTAGGCGGCCACTTCAAAATATTTTTTCTTTTGAGGATATTCAGAATATCGGCCCGAGGAGCATTCAATGGAGTGTACTCACTTCTGCCGGGGGATCTTTGGCGCCAAGGTTGGGATCTTCCAACCCGATCACAAACATTCTTCTTTGGCTTCTGCTTCTGCTCAGGAGCCTTTTGTTCCTTATTGGAGACTTTATTATCTCCTTGGCGCGCATCTAGAATCTCCATGACTTCAGCCCGCTTCGGCATCTCTGTACCAACTCAGCATAAGTCGTGGGTATATCATGTAGTAATAACTCCAGGAGTTTCCGATTTGTGAGTCCCGTGAATAGAGCGGTTCTGGCTACCTGTTCATCCAAGTTTTCTATCTCCATCGTCACCTTGTTGAATCTTTTCAGAAACTCTCTGATCGATTTGTCCTTTCCCTGTCTGACAGTAAACAAGGTTTCTTCCGTTTTCTTGACCCGTATCCCCCACTGGAATCGCCCTATGGATTGGCGTGCCAATTCGTCAAAGTTTACGATCCTTCCGAGGGGAGGTTAGAAAACCACTTTTGTGCCGCTCCGAGTTAGAGATGATTCGAAAACCCCGCATAAAATTTCATCAGAATTACCTGAAACTGCCATGGTCTGTTGGTAATAGCCAATGTGAGCTATTGGATCTCCGGAGCCATCGAATGTTGAGAAGGTAGGCAAACGGAAGTTATGGGGAAACCGATATCCCGCGATTGGCTCAGCAAAAGGAGTCTTCCGAATGACTGAGTATATATCCTCAGTTATCCTTCCCTTAGCCAATTGCCCTAACTTCTCATTGATGTTGGCCAATTCTTGACCAATCTGGGTCGGGTGATCTTCAGCAATACGATCACGACCTCGATTAACACGATCATCACGTGCTACTCGATCATCACGAACAGCCCGTCCTTCACGAACGTTTCTCTCGTCATGAACTGCTCGATCATCACGAACGGTTCTTCTGACAATGGGTGAGTGAGTTCTTACCCCAGAATCCAACCTTGTATTTGAATCAGTTGTACTCTCTTGCGGTCTATCAAACCGATCGCCTCGCCTTGGTTGATCATCAGTCCTCCGAAGTCCTCGATCTCCTTCACGAAAATTCTGATCAACATTCCGGTCTTCAGCCATTCTTTGGTCACGTGGTAATGCGCGTCTTCCCGAATCGTGTTGATCAGGTTCTTGTGGCAAAACCACTCGTCTGGTGAGCAAGCGAAGTGCTTGGCTCACCTCCAAGAGTTGAATCTTTAACTGATCCAATTGATCTTGGATTGTATCAGGAGGATTACGTCCTCCCTGGCCTTTATCCACTTCGATAGGATTTTGGCTTTCCTGGGGAATATCTGGATTATTCACCCCAGGTATCTGAACACCGGAATTGCGTTGTGCAGCGGCTGCTGCGGTTGCTGATCTAGTCACCATGGCTTATTCAAGTCTTTCCCACAGACGGCGCCAAATGATGCGTCCAAAATCTGCTCAGCCCTTGGATCTCCACGTAATGTCTTGCAAAACAAAAGCGTCAGATGTGGCCCGACCGCTGGGGTCGGGAGTCCACCTCCGAAGGCTAAGTCAGTTGATGAACTTAATCACAAACGGCTCTGCTAGAAGTACAGAGCTAATGAATGAAGAAACGGGAAAGGTGATCTAGATAGCAGGACGCTGATAATTGAGGTCTATCAGTATGTATCTGAACCTGAGTTTCAGATAGTATTCTCCTTGATCAATTGATCATTCCCTCACCTTGTATGGTAGTGAGGTTTATATAGAGTGTACCTTCGAATCTCCTTCTTTGAATGCACTCGAGCCTTCTTCGGGTAGTCGTTGGATCTCATCAATAAGATCCGTTGAGCGATAGACTTCTACTAGTTTGGGCTAGTAGAGGACTCCTGAGATAACCGTTAGGTTATGCGATAGTTATCCCTTTGATGATGATTATCCACAGCCGTCAGTTTGAGTCTGCTGTCATCAGGGTGATTACCCTAATCCATAAGTAAGATTAGGGCATGCTTGCAGCAGAATAATCTTTCTTCTCCAGCAAGCCATCTTCTGGATCCGGTTCGCTCGAGAGCGATTCGGTTTTCTCCGTCTCGACCGGGGTCAAGGGTTGGACCAGGTGTGAACCCGGTCTGATCATAAACTCTCCATATCAATTCCTCACAACACTGACAATTCTTCTCTGCATAGAACATTAAGGTGTCTTATTTTGGCTGCAAAACTAGCATAAATCGTCGGCATCCTCCACCATGGGGGTGGGTGCTTCTTGATTGTTATGGATCGGTGAGTGGTGAAGCTAGCAGTTATGGCAGCCTAGTTCAGAAATGCAGGGGGAACATTGTCTTTTCTTACATTGAGGTCAGGTTGTTGTAATATTGACATCCTGCATGATGAACTTCTGGCAATTCGTTGCAGCCTTCGTCATGCTCGACAACTTGGTTGCCTGAAGGTTCTAGTTCACTCTAACTCTGAAGTGGTTATCAAGACTCTATTGGGCATCTTCCACCCCAACTGAAGAGTCCTTCACCTTGTTGAGGAGATTCTTGATCTCAATATGCTTTTTGAGGAATGCGTTTTATTTCATGGAGTTTGGGAGACCAATCGTTGTGCCAACTATCTTGCTAGATTGATGCCGACCAACCAAGAAAATTTTCTAGTCCATTAGGGTTGTCAAACCTGCTCTCCCAATATGTTGCTAAGCCGCCGCTGATTCTTAAGAACCCAAGTCTATACCACTTTATCTTGTATCATATTTATATTCAAAGCAAATTGCTCCGACACCCCAAAATAGAGGTCTAAATGCACTGACACCTCATTTTATGTTTGATAAGGACAAACACCCAAAACTTGGATTTACTTTGGACATATTAGATGGACATATTGATCTAATATGTTAATAGTTTATAGTAAATCCAAGTTATATTTTCTTTAATTCCTAAATTACCCTTAGACAATATAATATCATCTTACTTCCCATTCCTAAATTAAAATTCCAAAAACAAAATAAACCCTACATATCTTCTTCTTCTTCATGATTCATCTCTAGAAAAAAAGGTACATGAAACAAAGAAGACACTTGCCTGTCTTCTCTGTCAATCTTCAGCCCTTGTTATTTCAGTTCTTTGTTAATTCAATACCTACAAAACCTTAGATTTTGAGGTTTGTTATTCATTGAGCATTGCACAGGCAAGCGTCTTATCGTTCCTAGGTTCAGTTCTGCTAGACTTCCCTTGTACAATTTGTGTTTTGCTTTTGGACAGACTATATATAACCAGTGTCAGACTTTATGTATTTTTCACTTTTGCAAAGTGGAAATCGAACCGAAGAAAAAGAAGGGAGTCATTATGAATATGATGTTGAGATCAATGGTGGAGCTTGTGCAGCTACTGGAAATGAATATTTGGAAGGGAATACAATTGATGGAGACGATTCTGATGGTTAGAAGTGTGTTATTTGTTTTGCCAAGGAAAAAACGATTCGAGGAGATGCTAGCTACTCACTCTTGAGAAGATGAAATATTACATGGAAATCAATATTGTGTAAGCCTTCAAGAGAGCTTTGAGAAGATGAACAAGCAGTTGAAAGGTTATCGTGTCACTGTATTTGAAAATACTTCAACACTTCACATGAAAGCAGCCAAATATGATTCTAAACAATGTTCTTTACATTGTTGTCCTTAATTAAATCAAATCCTAAATTTCATCTTTTTTCTTCTTCCATGAGATTCTTCCTTTTCATTCATTTGTCATTTGTATTATAAGATAAAGAGTAATACATCTAAAGATACACTCATCATTTCCTCTAACCAATTAACAATTCTAAAGGAAAATGGAACAATTGTCAATTTTACATAATTTTAAGTTATCTATACTTTTCATCAATTATCAAAGTGTCTTTAGAATTTTCCTCTCTTTATGTCATCATTTTTCATTGTTTGCTGCAAATACTTCAAAATTTAAAATCTAATTAGACTGTACATAAAATTGAATAAACTAAAGGTAGGTTGGTGGGTAGTGGGTGAGTTGGATTTGAGTCATGTTCGGTGTACTGAAAAGATTTTATGTGCTGTTTCATTTTCATTCCTTTGTAATCTTCTTACCGTAAAAAACTATTGACTTAAAAAAGAAGTTGATTATTGGAATAAAACACCTCAAAACTACCCAAATTTAGAAAGATAGCAACGGATGGTTCTTAAATGACATTTATTTCACTTTACCAAAAGAAGAGAACATTGATTCAATAGAACGGCAGCTAGTAAAGAAAGGCATCATCTCAAGAGAAGAGTGAGAGGATGCAACCTTGTTCACATCCTTAGAGCCTAGAGACTTTTCAGTATCATTGTCTTTAAGATTATTATATATTGTTATTTATTTCCATTTATGGGAATTCAATGTAGATATTCTTTTCACAATATCCAATTTTGGCCAGAACCATTAAAAGGGGATGATGTCAAAGGTGAAGTGAAAAAAGATAGTCATGGAAGAAATAAGTGGAGGAGGAGAAAGAAAAGAGAAAGGAGAGGGGATGGTGAGCCTGAAAGATCTCTCAAAGAAGATGGAAGAATTTGCAAAGGCAAGAGATTGGGAACAATACCATAGCCCAAGAAACTTACTCCTTGCAATGGTATGTTGTCAAACAATTCTCGTTCATTTTTTTTCTTTTTGGGTAGAAAATTCCCCTCAACCTGGTTGTTTATGTGTTTTATTTTCTTTTTCCATTTTGGGCTTTGTGTGAAGATATGAGATATATGGATATCTCTGATGAACTAGAGATACAAGTCACATTTTGATGGATGGATTGTATCATTCATGTTCTACGGAGCATATTATTGATGTGTGGGTGGCACAACCCCACCATCACATACACATAGATGCTAGTTTCACTGAATTGGAGATTGTTTACCTATTACACTCCCTCACCATATACTTAGAAGGGGAATTCAATACAGAAAAATGATCTATTAATGTTGTTGTTGATAAATTTATTGTTTAACAATGCATAGGTTGGTGAGGTTGGAGAACTATCAGAGATATTCCAATGGAGCGGAGAAGTTGCAAAAGGCTTACCAAATTGGGAGGAATCTGATAAAGAACATCTTGGGGAGGAGTTATCTGATGTGTTGCTTTACCTCATTAGGCTGTCTGATATGTGTGGTATTGATCTTGGAGAAGCTGCACTGAAAAAACTTGTCAAGAATGCCATCAAATACCCACCCCCTAAGATCTCCTAAGGCCTTACAAGGATGTAGGACATGTAATCCATCTCAATCCTTTTTCCCCAAATCAAAGTGGATGTGGAGAAGATGTTTTTGATCACATATTGTATTAGTAATCTAGTGTTTCAAGTTTTAGCAAACAAAGGAAGACATTTTATCAGATGGAGAGTAGTGTATGAATTTTTTAATCTAATAATAAAAATATTGATAAGTTTTTGTTATAATTACTTAGTTGGAGACTTTCTTCCTTTTTCAGTTTTTCTTTATCTTCAAAGATTTTAAATATAAAAATTTAATGTGATATTGTAAGTTAAACCTTTTTTAAGTTTTATAAGAAAAATCAAAAGAAAATATCACTAAAATTCTAACCAAATTTTAGCAATTATAATTTTGCTAAAGATATATTTGCATAGAGTTAGCCCAAAATGAAATTGTATACCAACTCACTTGTCACTATTTATGTAGTGAGTTTAATGTTAGATGCCCTCCGCTTAACATCATATCTTTGAAGAGGTTCCATCATTTGCTTAAAATTGCACATTATTAGTGTATGCAAGCCTCCTCTATACTTTTCAAATGTATTCTATAATTTCCTTCTCAAATTCTAATTGTGGTAAAGTGAAATCTAATAACTAGGTTTAAAATTATTTGAACTAATTGACACTCATGTGTAAGATAACCTCTAATAAAATAAATTAGGGATAATTACTATTGGTCCCTGGTACTTTGATTTTATTACTACTGTATCCCCTGTATTTTTCAAAATTACTAATCCAACCTTTAACTTTGTCTATAATTACTATTGCCCCCCTACCGTTAAGTTCTGTTAGTTAACTGATGATGTAGCATCTTTATATTTTCTCAAAAACCCCAGAATACCCTTATACTTATCTCTTTACTTATTTACCCTTTTGTCAAGTTACAGTAGTACCCTTAATTAACTGTGGACAAAAAAAATAACTATAATCTGTATTATTCTCAAAAAAAAAAAAAAAAAAAAAAAAAAAACCATCAAATAAAGAAAGAATGATTGAATAAAACTCAAATAGAAACTGAAGATGAAGGAAAATTGAATTCAACTCAAATTGGAAACTGAATATCACCTAAAACTTTTTCAAAATAAATGAAGTTTAGTGAAGGTGGGAAACCAAATCGGATTTGGATTTTGCCCATTTCATTAATTCAAAATAAATGAAGTTTAGGGTAAAATTGACATTTAATATGGTTTTATAAATGGGGTAGCATCGTCTTTTGATTTCTTAATTTTAATGAAGGGCAAATTAGATATTACATATTCAAACTTAGCGGCAACTTAACACCGTTATAAGGAAGGGGGCAATAGGGCAATAGTAATTTTGTAAAGAACATGGTTTTATTAATAATAAAATCAAACTATAGGGGGGCAACAGTAATTATCCCAATAAATTAATCTCACTTTCACTAATATTTTATAGAGAAAATTACATTTACACCCCTTGTATTTGCAAACAGTTACATTTACACCTTTTGTAATTTATTCTATTATATTTATAATCCTTATATATGTTCTGAATTACATAACAACCGTACCCCTACTTTAGAATAATAAGGTTAAGGGATGAGTTGGCATGTATTATATTTTTCAAATTCCCAATTATACCCTTCTTTGTTTCACACCCTTAAAAAAAGAAAGAAAATAAAACAACCAAAAGTCTCTTATTTTTTACTCACTTTTTTGCTAAGCAATTTGCTAAAAAGTCTCCTAAAAAGAAAGTAGATTCAGCCAATGGAGGAGTAGTAAGATGGTTAGGAACCCGCTTCTCAGTGGAGAGGTCATGGGTTCAACTCCTGCCGGCGGCATATGTAATATCCCTATCCCCATATATAAAAAGCGCCTTTGTACCAAAAAAAAAAAAGAAAGTAGATTCACCCTAAAAAGAAAGTAGACTTTGATGCATCCTTTTATTTTTAATTTTTTTTTGTAGCATTTTCTTTTTTAAAACTTACACTTAGATTTTTTTTTTTTGGGTAATTACACTTAGATTCATTAAGGTTAAACATATTTAAAATTATGTTAGGCATAAGGGGACGTTAGCAATTGAATAAATTGCAGAGGTGTAAACATAATTATTTGCAAATCCAGGGGGTGTAAATGTAATTTGTTCTATTTTAAGTTACACACTTAAAATTTGGGTATAAGACTAATATCAGTTGAGTAAAACTTAAGAAACACATAACAAAAAGTCACATCGTGTACTTTGCCTCTTATTTCTTCGACCAAAAAATGTAAAAACAAAAATATATGTGGTCCATGGGGAGTTAATAAGATTACGGACGTAAATGTTAACATACATAAATATTTTAGCATTTTGCATGCTCCCATATGTAGATGTATATTTCAACTTCCACGGTGACAAGACAACGTTCTCTTTCTCATTGATGAAGTGTATGATAACAAATACCTTTTATACCACAAGGAAAAAAAAAAAAAAAAAAAAAAAAAAAAAAAGAAAAGAAAAGAAAAGAAAAGAAAAAGAAAAGAAAAGGAAAGAATGCCTTAACAAAGAGAACCAACCGATCTCTTACAAGCTTACCCAAAGTTTGACTATTATTAGTATTTCTTTAACATTTTTTTTACATAAAGACAAAAATATTTTATTAATAAGACATTAAACTAATACAAAGCTAATAATGGAAGATCCGTCTACCCTCCATTTTTTTCTAATGATTTTCTTAGTTGATACATATCATAATGTCCTTTAACATACAAGAATGAATGAATTTTCTGATTTTTTTTTCTCTTGGGAAAAAAACCTTTAAGTTAGAAAGAATAATTTATGTATGAAGACAAGAATTTTTAAGGGCATGTTTGGTTACATGAGTTTGGAAATTTCAAATATCTAGAGATTTCAAATTTATAAATTTCAAATCTATGGAGTCATAATTTATAAAATTAAATGTTTGGTTGTGGAATGAAATCTGTGGATTCATACTAAAAAACTATTTGATCGACGTGATTTTTGTGAATGTGCAAATGTATAGCTTTTTTGAAATCTCTGGATTTCACCCTTTACCCATAAATCTACAGGTTCAAGTTTTTTTGTGTAAAAACGTGAATCTCTAGATTTCATGAATCTAAAGATTTTTACAACCAAGCGGGTATAATTCTCAGATTCATGTAACCAAATAAGCCCTATAAGCCAATGTCCAAGTAGTAACTTTTCGGAAAGCATTGAGAAGTGGAAAAGGGTGTTTAACAGGTGAATCTCCTATTACTGACCAGAGCAAAATTAGTGACCATCATGATGTGGATAATGTTCAAGTATCTCCTAATGAGGGTTTGTCTCGAAGAATCCTTAGAAGTTGAGGAGGAACCAATTGCTTTAGAGGTACCTAAGTACGATGAATCATTATCCGAAACCCAGAAAAAAGAACAAACTTCAAATGAGAGATCTTATGTACCTAAGGCCCCTTTTCCTAGCCGATTAGCAAGTACCAAAAGGAATGAAAATGTTTACAAAATTTTAGAAGTTTTCAAAAATGTGAGTGTCAACATTCCACTTTTAGATGCTATTTTTCAAATCCCTTCTTATGCTAAGGTTCTTAAAGACTTGTGTACTCAAAAGAGAACCACGAATGTCCCAAAGAAGGCCTTTCTAACAGAAAATGTGAGTTTAATCCTTTCAGAACAAGTCCCAATTAAGTATAGAGATCCAGGAAGTCCAACAATTCCATGGGTTATTGGTGATAAAAAAATAGAACATGCTTTACTAGACTTGGGCGCTAGTGTTAATTTATTGCCGTATACTGTTTATAAACAATTGGGTCTTGGGGAACTCAAACCAACCTCGGTTACTCTCCAGTTGGCTGATAGATCTGTTAAAATACCCAATGGAATAATTGAAGATGTGTTAATTTGAGTAGGAGAATTTGTTTTTCCTGTTGATTTCATTGTCTAAGACATACATCCAGTTACAAATCTTAAGGACCAAATTCCTGTGATATTAGGGAGACCATTTTTAGCTACAAGCAATGCCCTTATTAATTGTTGAAATGGTCTTTTGAGGTTATCATTTGGGAATACATCCGTTGAGTTCAATGTCTTTAAGTTGGGGAAACAACCAAACTTTTTTGAGAATATTAGTATGTTGCAAAACATTTTTGATGATATTGATTTCTCCATTGAGAAAGGTTTTGAGGATGATTTTTACACTTGTTTGCAAGAACTAGAGGATATAGGAAGTGATTTCTTTTCTGATATGATGAGCTTGCAACAATTTAATGAACCACTTGGTAAGTTGTCTAGAAATCTTCCTATCCCATCTGTGGTTGAGGCCCCCCAACTCGAATTGAAACCTTTGCCTTCGACTCTTCGGTATGCTTTTCTAGGCCCCAATGAAACTCTTCCTATAATCATTGCCTCTGATCTTACCAAAGACCAAGAGGATGAGCTTCTTAGTTTGCTTAAAGACAATCAAGAAGCCATAGGTTGGCAAATGGCCAACATTAAAGGAATTAGTCCCTCCATAGTTCAACATCATATAAATTTGATTGATGGATCCAAACCCTCTAGGGAGCCCCAAAGAAGGGCTAATCCTGTGATGAAAGAACCCATTCACAAAGAAGTGTTGAAATGCATGGATAATGGGATTATCTATCCCATATCAGATAGCCAGTGGGTAAGCCCAGTCCAAGTTGTTCATAAGAAGTCCGGAGTCACAGTAGTTACATCTACTACCAATGAGCTCATCCCAACTCGTATTCAAACTGGTTGGCGTGCTTGTATTGATTACCGGAAGCTTAATGTAGCCACTCATAAGGATCATTTTCCTTTGCCTTTCATTGATCAAATGTTAGAACGTTTAGCCGGCCATGCTTATTATTGTTTCCTTGATGGTTATTCTGGCTATAATCAAATCCTTATAGCACCCGAAGACCAAGACAAAACCACATTCACATGCCCATATGGAACATATGCCTATCGATGCATGCCCTTTGGGTTATGCAATGCTCCTGCCACATTCCAACGGTGCATGATGAGCATATTCTCAGATATGGTAGAGGATTATTTGGAAGTATTTATGGATGATTTCTCTGTTCATGGGTCTACCTTTTTTGATTGCCTTCACCATCTCCGCTTAGTTCTTGAACGTAGTAGAGCCAAAAATTTAGTTCTTAATTGGGAGAAATGTCACTTCATGGTGAAGAATGGAATAGTCTTAAGTCATATTGTTTCTAGGGAAGGAATTATGGTTGATAAGGCTAAGGTTGATCTTATCTCTAATTTACCATCACCTAAGACTGTCAAGGATGTTAGATCATTTCTAGGTCATGCTGGTTTTTACCGCCGCTTTATAAAGGACTTTAACAAGATAGCCAGACCATTAACTTCATTACTTGCTAAAGATGTCCCCTTTCATTTTACCTTTGAGTGCTTACTATGTTTTGAACAATTAAAATAGAAGCTCTCCACCACTCCTATAATACAAGCAACAAATTGGTTAGAACCCTTTGAGTTAATGTGTGATACTTCTGATTATGCTTTAGAGGCAGTTCTAGGTCAAAGGCTAAATAAGATGCCCACTGTGATTTCTTATGCAAGTCGAACCCTCAATGATGCACAACTTAACTATAAGACAACTGAAAAAGAATTTTTGGCTATTGTATTTGCATTAGAAAAGTTCCGCTCATATTTGATAGGTAGTCATGTAATTGTTTACACTGATCATTCAGCTATCAAATATTTGCTACAGAAGAAGGATGCAAAATCCCGACTCATTCGTTGGGTCTTGCTACTACAAGAGTTTGACTTAGAAATTAGGGACAAAAAGGGAACTGAAAATTTAATTGCAAATCATCTATCTTGCCTTTCTAATTCTAGAAAGTAAGAGAGTCCAATTCTAGAAACATTTCCAGATGAGCAATTGTTATCAGTAAACACAGTACCTTGGTATGCAGATATTATCAATTATCTTGTGACCAATGAAACCCCATCCCATTGGTCCACCCAAGATAAGTATCGGTTCCATTCACAAGTGAAATATTTTTTCTGGGATGATCCATACTTGTTTAAAATAGGTTCAGATCAAATCCTTAGGCGTTGTGTACCTGAGCATGAACAAATGTATGTTCTTTCATTTTGCCATGATCATGCCTGTGGGGGTCATTTTGGGCCTAGAAAAACTGCAAAAAAAGTGCTTCAATGTGGGTTCTATTTGTGAAACCCAACCCTAACCTAACCCTGTCCTTGACCCGAAAACCCGGTTGTTTTTAGGTCCGAAGACCCGGAGTAAAGGAAGAAGCCAACTATGGGCCATCTCAGTAGAACACATGGTGTTTGACTTTGAACCCATGGATGTTGATGATGGAGTTCCATACTTGAAGGTCTGTGTAGATTTGGAAAGAATGCTGCAGCTGTCTGAAGATGAGATTAGTTGAAGGACTTAGAGTATCATCTGACTTGGTTTGAAGGTATTTCTACACACTAGATATGTCACTTGATGTGTGTGCAAAAGCCCTTGAGGTTTAGAGCCCATTTGATCCTTCAATTCCCTGTTTGAACCTTGTTGACTTGTTTGGTCGACTCATTGGTCGACTGGGCCAGTCGACCAAAGGATTGTCAAATATGAGAAAATGCAATTTTAGGGTTTTTCACTTATATTTAAACCCTACTTTGTGTTTCTTAGTTACGGCTACCTCCTAAACACTTTGTGAACGTGGGAAGACCTTTCCAAAACTCTTTCCGGTGATTTCGAAGACTCCTCTGCAGATCTGAAGCCTCTCATCTCTGATCTACCAATTCAAGGTTTGTATTTTTCTGTATTATAGATTATTCTTTCTTCGATCTTATTCTTGATTGAGATCAGGAAGAAGATGCGACATTTTTGCATTCATCTATTCCATGATCTCATTCTATTCTTTGAGATCTATGATCATCATTGTGATCTTAACCCTAGCCGAATATTTCTTGAAACCCTGATCCTTGTTTGATTTTTGGAAACCTCTGGTAACCTCCCATGCGAGGGAAACCTCATGGGTAATGTTTAGATTAATCTAAACTTGATTTTTCAATGATTTTCTTGTTATATTTGGCCAAGCAATTTATTCCCTTTCATCCTGTGATCATAGCCTTTTCATGAGAGCCATAAGGTTGAAACCCTAGTTTCTTGGTTCAAATCAGGAACCCATATCTTGACCTTGACTTGATGATTTTACCTTCCCATATAGTTCTAATACATTCTAGGAAGTTCCCCTTCAAATTTCGGATCAATCTGACTTCAAACGAAGAAGTTATGACCAATCTAGTTTCTGCAATTCCGTACTGACTCGGTTGGTCAACGGGGTCAGTAGACCAAGCACTCGACCAATGAAGGCAGTAGCTTCGTTTTCGCTCAGTTTGATTTGTTTTCTCTCTGATCTTTTAGGTATCTTTCCTAATGTTGTATCTATGATTGTTAGGGGTTTATTTGCTAAGTTTGGAGTTACTCTCTTTGATCTTGGATTATCTTCGGCGATAATCAAGGTAAGGACAGTTATTTAATAATAACATAGATCGTATACTCTCTGGTTTCTACTTTAAGAAACTACGAGTTTATTCTTGTTCTTGTATTTTTTACTTCGACGTACTTGTAAGTACGGTAGCACTTCACTTATGTTTTCTTTTTCATTATTCAAGCTTATATGAATTGCTTATTACTATATTGTTTAATGATTAGATCATGACTTTATATTCTCTTTTATATGATGAATTGTTGATTGTGTATGACATGACTGATTTGAGAATGTGTTTGATTAGGTATGGTTTGGGATTGGGAAGTGTCCTTTTGACACTTCTGTCCTTGGACATTATCGGAAATAGTATGGGATGTTTCCGGGGTTGCCCATTGACGCTTTTCCGAACCATTTGGTGTCATACCTAGGACTGTCTAGCAGTGTTTGGCTAGGATGTCCCCATCATATCAGACCCGATTAGGAAGGGAATTGAGACCGAATGACCCGTGGCAGCAGTGGGGATTCACAAGCACTCAAGACTGGTAACCAACCCGTGAGAGGACGGGAATCACATTGTGGGGGCCATTTATTAGAGGGTTGCATATGGATAGACTTGGGCTCATGGGCACTCAAGACCGGTAACCAACCAGTGAGAGGACATGAGAGCTTCCCGTTTACCATATGTGGATAACCAATAGGGTTAATGAGTCCGTAGTCAGGGCTATTAGGACTCTAGTGCGAAGGATACTGGAAAGGATCGTCAGGGATGAGGAATGGACGTATCTGGAACTGAGTTGATGTGACTGAGTAGATGACTTGCATTTGGCTAGGCTTAACCCTGGCATGCACCAGTATTTAGACCAATGGTGATGTGAGAGAGCAGTGACTTAACCCCCAGCCATGGAATGTCCCGAGGGATGCCGGACCCACTACCAAAAGGCGTTGTGAGATGAGACCTACCCAAAGAAGTACGGTGTTATGACTTAAAGCATGTCATAGAGACCAGCATACATAGAGTTTAGATGCATACATACATTATCTGTTTCATACTGCATTGCATCTTCTTATGATTTGCCGCATGTTATTTATGTTGTTATGAGTTAACTTGCCTTACTGGGTTTCTTTAGAAACTCACTCCTTTTTGTACAATCTTTTTGTTAGATTATTCTACAGGTACTGACTACTATGAAGGATAGTACGATGAAGCGTACTACACGCAACGTGTTGGCAACTATGAAGATAACATTGATGATCTCTCGAGCGATCACATTGCGTACTACGATTAGACGTAATGAAGAGATGGAACATCTATGTTGGATTGATGAAGTCCACTATTTTGAAGATGTCATCTATAGGATAGAAAACTCGTAGTTTTGTTTGATTTTCTTTCCTTACTTTTCTTTAGAATCATTGTAATTCTTTTTAGAGTTACGTACTACGTTCCGCTGTATCTGTGGAGTGAGTTTCCGCCTCACTCTACTTCTTTTTTATGTGATTACATCTGGTATCATTTCCGCACTCTAACTATATTGATTATATTGATTATTCATTTCTTGATTTGAATCTTTTGTCTATAATATTAAAACCTTGATTATTTCCTGTTTATGATTATGTTATTGTATGTGGGAGGATGATTTCCTCGATACTTGATCTTCGGGGCTGTGGATCACACTCCCGGGTATGCCAGTTAGGGTATCAGCTGGGGGGATGTGACACTATTGGCCTACAATATTTAAGGATTCATTTTCTTTTTGCAGAGCTTGCAAAGCTTGTCAATCTCTTGGTCAAGTGACCAAAAGGAACATGATGCCCCTAAATCCAATTTTAATTGTTGAAATTTTTTATGTTTGGGGTATTGATTTTATGGGACCATTTCCTAATTCTTACGGGAATCTATATATTCTGCTGGCTGTCGATTACGTGAGCAAATGGATAGAGGCCATAGCTTGTAAATCAAATGATCACAAAGGGGTAGTCAAGTTTTTAAGGGAAAATATCTTCTCTCGTTTTGGCACTCCTCGTGCTTTGATTAGTGATAGGGGCAAGCATTTCTGTAATCGGCCTTTTGAGGCCTTGATGAAAAAGTATGGAATCACCCATAAGCTTGCTACTGCATACCATCCGCAAACGAGTGGTCAAGTAGAGGTTTCCAATAGACAGATTAAGTAGATTTTAGAAAAGATAGTTAACCCCACTCGTAAGGATTGGTCAAACCGTTTGATTGATGCTTTATGGGCCCACAAAACTGCATATAAAATGGATTTGGGTCAATCCCCATACCGTTTAGTGTATGGTAAAGCTTGTCACCTCCCAGTTGAATTTGAGCATCGGGCTTTCTGGGCAATCAAGAAGTTGAATTTTGATCTTGACGATGCGGATATCCATCGTCGTATCCAACTATCTGAGTTGGAGGAACTTAGAAATGAAGCCTATGAAAACTCAAAGATTTACAAGGCTAAAACTAAAACCTTTCATGATAAGCATATTGTTAGGAAATCATTTTCTATTGATGATAAGGTTTTGTAGTACAACACTCGGCTACATTTGTTCCCAGGAAAATTGCGAACTAGATGGAAAGGTCCATTTATTATTCATCGTGTTTTCAACCATGGTGCTGTGGAAATAGTTGATTCTCATTCTAACCAAAATTTCAAAGTGAATGGTTGACGTTTAAAGCCTTTCCTTGAAATGCCAAGTGTTGATAGTGTAGAGATCATTGATCTCTATGAGCCTTTTTACACTGGTGATTGAGAAACTCCAAGGTATGCCCTCTTTTGCCTTGCCCTTATTCTTCTTTTCATCATGCATTGAAGACATTGCATTACTTAAGTGTGTGTGTGTGTGTGTGGGGGGGGGGGGGTATAGCTTCTTTGTAGATTTTAACTTTGACTTTTGGTTAGTATACATATTCTTTCAATTGGCATGCTTCAACCATCCCCTACCGCATCATCCTTTCCCAAAACCTCACCATCCTCTCCACCTACTTCCCCTTCACATAGTACATTGACTTCGCCCTCTCCTTCCCAAGCCACTCCCATTCCCGCAAAGGACCGTGTGGTTGACCCACCTGCTCCTCCACCTCCTCCCAAGCATCATCCTATGGTAACTCGTCAACACGATGGCACTAACCGTCCCAAAGTTTACGTATCTATCTCGGCCCCTCTAATTGTTGAACCCACCTACTTCACCATTGCAAACGAACATCCAGAATGGCGTCAAGCCATGGACAATGGGTTTAATGCTCTCACAAGAAATGGTACTTTGTCCCTCGTCCAAATTCGTCTGGGTTTGAACATCATCGGTCGCAAGTGGGTTTTTCATATTAAGAGAAAGGTTGCTGGCAGTCTTCATACATATAGAGCACGCCTTGCTGTCAGGGGTTACAATCAAGGAGGAGGCCTCGCTTATAATGAAAATATATATATATATATATATACCAATATAAGGGTAATCCAGAAAGTTTTAAGTTCGCTGGATCAAACTATGCAAAAACTATGCAAATCCTATATGCAAATATGACCTATACTCTCAGAGTATTTTAACCAGTATATTTGAAATAAATAGACGCAAAACACAAGGCCTACAGGGCTCCTGCATAGTTACATCGTACCAACCGAGACTTATGGCCAAGCCCGCTCTGGAAGTTGCCCTTTAAAGCGAGGGATGTTTTCTGCATTTCCTTTTGGGCCAAGGAGTGCATTTCTGTTTACTCTCAACCGGATTTCAACTCTTTTTGAGTTCTAAATGCTTGGATGCAAACTAGAATGGTGTGCAAGGTCAAGTGAAAATTTCAAATTTTCGAGGAGTAACCCAACCAAATTAATGGTCTTTGTCTCTTTAGGCCAAGAGAGGCTTCCATGAACAGACTCATCTTGCAGCTCTGCAATCTTGCCGGCACAACGGGACTTACACTTACTGCCCTTCACGGCTCTGCTGAGGCCTTTACCCAGTCCTTGACTGTCATAGCCTATTCCTCTGGCTTTATCAGATAGGGTCCTTTAACTCTACTCATTCTTTAAGATTTAAACAGACTTTCAGACCGTCAGGCACCTCACCGACTATTTCACGGGGTTATAAATAGTCATCTGAAGTTCTGAATAATTCTTAGGATTATTTAACATCAGTTTTCATAACAGTTTTTCACCAATTCTAGACAGCGCTGGAGTTGGGTCTCTTTCAACCTGTACTCATCGAGCATACATCTAGTTTCGGTTATCCACTGAAACTACTCATCTGGGATTATTGATGCAGATGATCCTACATGAATGCGGTGGTGGTCGTCACCAAGAACAGAGGCACTACTGTAGGCATGTTCCACGGTTATCCACCTCGAATATGCATGCAAATGACATGAAATACATAATTACTCCACTACTACAAGCCCATATCTTTGAAACGACTAAAGAAAAAAACTTACTTGGGAGGAAGCAGTCTTCCTACGCTTGGATCTTCTTAAGACAAGTGCAATATTGGAGAATAATACTTCATTAATATCTAACTATTACAAACTAGAGCTCTTACTATTACAGAGCTTCTCTCTTTCTCCTTCTTTCCTTCTCTCTCGAGGCATTTCTAGTAACAAGAAGTCTTATTTATAGACTCCGGACTTCAAAGTTTATAAAACATAACTTAATAAAAGATAGAACGGAATTCAAAAACTATTAAACATAGTTTGACAAAAGATAAAAGAATCTTCTTTTACTGTTTACATAGTGTTTGGTGACGTCAGCATTGCGTCAGCAACATCTTTGCATAGTAACAGCATCTTTTTGTGGCATCAGCATGACGTCAGCAGCTGTGTAGGCAGTATTTTCAGACAACTACTGTTCCTACTTCGAAATCTTCATTTGTGAGGCTAATGACTTCAGCAATAGTCTCATTGTATCTCGGGGGTTCATCGTCCATCATCTCCATGATGTTGGACCCGCATCTCCTTTTAGCCTTTGTAGTAACTTTCTCATCATGCTTCTTTTCATATTTTTTCAGAAAACAAGCAGCTTTCTTTTTCTTGAATCTTCGTCCAAGTATTTGTCCATATCTGTTTACCCATCTTGGAATCGGACGATCTCCAAGTTCGGCAATGATTATTCTTCTGTATCTTCTGTTGTGTTCACTTCTTCTGGAAGGTCTTCTACGAGCCATCTGATCTTGTAGAACTGGATGAACTGGGTCCACCATCTTCCACTGATAGTAGCCTTTTAACCTGCACCAGCATTTCATCAATGGATCTGACATATTGCTGGATGGGAGGCTCTAGAGCTTCTACAATCTGTTTATCTGTAGTGAGATTATCTTTGGGAACTTCATTTGTCTTTTTCTTGTGTTTATTGACAAATGAGGTCATAATCTCCGACTCATTCATGACTAAGAGGTCTTTGGCACGAAGTAAATGAGCTATTAACTTTGTCTTTTCACTGTCAAGCTTGCGGTTTGCAAGCCTTAAGCTGTTAACTTCTTCAACAAGACGGAGCGAGCCTGTCCTGTATATCTCACACTGTTCTGTTAAATCTTTCATTTCCATCTTTGTGATGGAACACTCATCACATGCCATGAGTGCGCCTTTAAAATCTTTTTGGTCAACTTTCTCAATCTTGGGATCTTTGTAGAAGTTGATACCAAGGGTTTTCCTGGCATCCTTCAGAGCTTCAGAAAGATCAACATAACCTTTGTATAGAGGCTTGTCAAAGGTTTCTGATACAAACAGAGACATCTGACCATTGTGTGTAAATTCCGGGAAGCTTTCCCTTAAACACAACGTAATATCTGTAGCTGGATTTTGACTTGGAGTAAGCCATATTCATCTGATAATTTAAGCAATTCATGACTGAACTGAAGTAGTCACGTTTGCTCTTATCTGCTGGTTCTTGGAAACTCTGATGGTGAGAAATCCAAAGATTATCTAAAATTGTTCTATCTTCTTCTTCAACTTCAAGTAAAACCTTGAATTGAAATCTTTCATATATGGTGTAGAGATATCTCTGCCCATACATAATCTTCTTTGGTACATGCTTCCTTTTCAAGATAGCACTTCCCATCGAGAAACTTTATCTTTGCTGCTCCGGGGTATTAACCACGAAGCTATAATCTCTTCAATAGAAGTATCTTTTGACCTGGGAACCGATCGTATCTTCAGAATCTTTGGGTTGGGAATCAGCCATATCTATTTCCTACAAATTATTTTCCAAATAAGGATTTGGATAATCCATCTGCAAGGAAATTATCTTTACCATTAATATGTTCAAAGGTTATATTAAAACCCTTGTTTATAATTGTATCTCTAAAAATCAGCCATCTTCTTTGGGAAATCTTTTTCTCATAAGAGAATTAAGCAAATTGCCCAAAAGCTCCCTCCATTGGAAATCCCCTCTACAGGTACCCGCAGTTTGCAAACAGATGCCAGTGACAAATTATGGGCAGCAATCCTCTTTGAAGAACTCCATGGAAAAAGACGGGTTTGTGGTTATAAAGGTGGTACTTTCACTACAGCTGAACAGTCATACCATAACAACTTTAGAGAGATCCTTGCTGTCAGAACATGCATTGAAAATTTTCAAATCCACCTCATTGGTCATACACTCTAGATTGAAATGGATATGACAACATTCCCCCCACATACTCCAATTCAAGTCAAGGATGCTTCCAGATTCTCAATTGTTAAAACGGGCGCAATGGTTCTGTAAATGGTCATTTACAGTAAAAGATGTCAAAGGCAAACATAAGGTGCCAACAGATTTCTTATCTAGACCCTTGAAGCCACCCCAGGTATCCAATCTGTCCTCCCTCTCTGTTTCCCATTTACTCTTGGGGTTTCGTCCTCAAGACCACCTCCGAATTCCCCCAATGGAAAATCTCCTTCTGATGACGACATTGGACCACCTCATCTCTCCAACCTACCTCCAACATTATAGTGATATCCCCTGTCGCACTATCACCAGCCGATGCAGAACCACTTATCAAGATAATTTGGCAGTTCTCTTCTCTAAATATGGCATAAGAGATGACTGGTTGAAGTGTCATCTAGCTTTTCCCTACCACACCCAATTCAACATCTTCCATACTTGATCATTCTCCAAAGAATATTACGTGTTCTTCCAAAATCTCTTTCTTGTGCACAAAGTAGCCCTTTTCGTCCCTTGCCATTCCATTACGCGTTACCTTCAACACTACCTCCAAGATACTCATCCCACTCTTCCTATTCCACCAGCTTATCAAGGTCCTCTGCATTGTGGAACCTGACTTACCACGAGGAGCTTGATAAGCATGCATTTACCATTATTTATTTGATTTACATTCCCCATACTTATTTAATTGAAGAGAGCTAATTGAGTAGTTTTGTGTATTTTTCAGGAATAAGGTGATTTTGGATATTAGAGATAATATGGAGTAAAGTTGGCAAATATATTAGATATTGGTGGATTTTAAATCATGGCATTCAATCTTGCTGCCCAAGAAATCATGAAAAATGAGATCTTAGTCAAATTGGAAATAGGTGGAGGTCTAAGGAACAAAATTGGTAAAAAATCTGAAAATCGGGTAAATAGACATACCTCAGTATTTTTGGCATATCTCTCTCGTATGAGCTTGGATTGTGGTGATTCAAGACACTATGGAACAATATTGAAAATATATAAAACTTTATAGTCTTGAGTTTTACCGAAATCCGAACAAATAGAGGTCAAATATACAGGTAAAAAGAGGGGATTCATTGTGTGCGGGAGACATAAAAGAGAAGCCAGCCAAAGAGAAGAAAAGAAGTCGGCGAATGCGGCTCTCATCTCTCTCATTGCTGAAGAAGATGACCACATCTCTCTCTCTCTCTCTCCCTATGTTTCATCTTTATTTTTCTTATGATCTTTGTGATAATGAGTAGCTAGTTCATTTTCTTTGGGATGTAGATGAACCATGTTGATTTCATTAATTTCATTGTTCTGTCTCTTCTAGTTGATTGTGTTTGAGTTTGGCCAAGGATGTTCTATAGCTCAGCGAACTAAGCGTGCCAAGCTTCCACGAAGGACGATAGTCTTGCGAAGATAGGGCATATCTAGGAAGTCCATCCCTAATTTACTTTGAAGTGTAGAGTTATATCGGTTAAGGAAAAGCATTGGGGATTCAAAATCTTCAAATATTCAAAGTTTAAGTTTTTGCATTAATTAATAGATTTAGTTTAAATTAGGTTGTGTTAAATTCAATCTTAGTAACTTAGCCTTTTACTTCCCCATAGTTCAACCCCGTACTTTTTGCTTGCTAGATTAGCATAGCATTTTATTTTTGATTGGTTAGCGACTCGATCAAATTTTGGCGCCGTTGCCGGAGAACCAAAGCACGGTTGCTAGGATTGATTTTTGTCAATTAGGCATAAATTTTAGAGTTTTTAATTTTTAATTTTTGTCTTTGATTATTTAACTAATCTCTTTTTCTTTTGTTTTATAGGTTACTGCAAGAGTAGCAATTCGATAATTAGATTAGGTTGTTATCTTTTCTTCTTAGATATAATTGTATTTAGGACTTTTCAATTGTAATATTTGCATTAGATTGGGTTGTTTAGGTTAATTTTTAAAAATCCCATCCCTCAGATCCCACATGTGTAACATTTGTTCGAAAGATCATGTGGATTGCGCTTCAGGTACGTCCTAAACTCTCCCTTTTGCTATACTTATTTTCTTTTAGTTTTACTTATTTCGCTTCTTCTTTTTTTTCTTCTTGTGTATGCATGCATGGTCGTCGGTCCCTATACCTTGAGTTGACTCCACTTGACTTAGAGTTAGAAGAGACTTTGGCCAACCTTAGAAGGCAAAGAACCATGGCAAACTATGAGCCTCCAATGAGGCCCTTGAGTGAGCATTTCATTCCTACGATATATACTCCGGTTTCCTGTATTAAGTTGCCTGAAATAGAGGCGGCTCAATATGAGATCAAATCTAGTGTGATTCAAAATGCTACCATCTTTTTGTGGACTTGCCAATGAAGAGCCTTATAAGCACTCGAGATAAGTTTTTAGAGGTGTCCTCCATGGTTAAAAGTCAAAACCTTTCAGTTGATGCTTTAAGGTTACTTCTTTTCCTATTCTCCCTTAAAGATAAAGCTATGCATTGGCTTGATTTTTTAGACAATGTTAAAATTTCTAATTGGGCAGAAATGCAACAAGAGTTCCTAAAAAGTTCTTCCCCATTGGCCGTACCAATAGCATTAGGAGAGTGATAAAGAGTTTCTCCCAACAAGAAGAAGAACAGTTTCATGAGGCCTGGCAAAGACTAAAAGAATTACTAAGAAAGTGCCCCCACCATGCTATTCCTAAATGGAAATTGGTTCAATGCTTTTATGATGGCCTTAGAGACCGACATAGGCAAATAGTTGATTCTTCTTGTGGTGGGACTTTCATGCACAAGAATGAGAATGAGGCATGGGAACTTTTTGAGACCCTTAGTGAAAACTCCCAACACCATGCTTCAGCAGCTAGGACTGAGATTCCATCCATTGGGCAACCAAAGATGAGTGGTCTCTATGAGATCAATCCTACCATTGAGATGAGCACTAAGGTTGACTTGCTACCAAAGAAATTGGACCTTCTCTTATCATTAGGACAACAAACCCCATCTCCACTTCCTACAAGTTCCTCTCCACCTAATCAGATTGAAACATATGCTTTATGTTCTAGCCTATCCCATTATGTCACCGATTGCTATTTGGCTACACAATATCCTGAGTTTGTTAAGGAGCATACACATTTAGCCCAAGGAGTCTGTAAACTGGGCAATGATCCATATTCCAATACCTACAACCCAGGATGGCGAAACCACCCCAATTTTTCATGGCGAAACTCAATGCCCAATCCCTCTAATCAAATAGGGTCAACATCTTCAATGCATTTTTAAGCTCAAATAGGGATGAAGAGTGCTTTGCGATTAACCTTATTGATGAGGTAGTGGTTGATTATATTCCAAACATGCTTATTGATGATCCCCTACAACATTACTTGCCATTTGGGGAATCTAACCTAAATATTGAGGAAGTCAACACATTGTTGGACTCTTCCACTTCTTTGGAGAAGTCACCATTCACATTTAGATTTGAGCCTCCACCTCCATTGGTTGCATCTCACGAGTCTCTGCGGAAGACTATAAACTTAGCACTTTACTTAGGAGGCAACCCATTTGTTTAGATGTTATTTCTTGTTCTTTTTTTCTCTTTTCTTTGTTTGTGGGTTAGGCTTTATTGTTGCGTGCTCTATCATGATTTCAAACATCGGGTAAACTCTTCTTTTGCTCTATTTGCTTCTATCATTTTTTTTTATATCTTGCATGCACTGAGGGAGCAAACAATTAAAGTGGGATTGTCCAACAGTTGTCGTACAAACGGCAAAAAACACTAAGTATGTTAAGGCTTCTTCAAGTTAACATAGAATAAAGAACAGAGACCATTACGAAGAAAATTAAATAATGTGTTTATAAAGGTGAAATGTCTAAGAAGGTTAATATTGCTTAGATTTTGAGTTCTTGGTATTATTTGAACGTAATCCCATAGTTAGAATTAGGGTGACTGCGACGGGGATAAGAGGAGACTTCTCCAATAGAATTGTTTGCCTAGAGCTAGACACAAGAGAGGTTGTAAAAGCGTTAAGTGTGGGGGTGCCTATATTCCCTTCAATCTTTAATGGAATGTCTTTGTCTTGAAATCTATCTTTTTACTCATACTATTGCCGAATAATTAGAAGAGCACACATACATACCTCCTTACCCCCAAAAAAACCATCTGCCCACGAAGAAACTGACTTCCCGACATACTATCCAGGACCACACTAGATGAACCCAACCACTCTTGCCATATGAGGAGGACGCCCGATAACCAAAGGCATCTACAAGGACCCCACCACACATTGATCAGCAAAGGAAACCTCGTGCCTAAAGGAAGGCCCCCACCAAGACAAGATCTCTCCAATGGAGGCACACGCCACCTACTCTCCCCACTCGGCTTTCCGATAGACTTGGCCTCACATCGTCCCGAATGCCATGTGCGCAAGGCACACACAAAAACAAGACTTGAGCTCATTCTTCTCTATTTTGGGGATTCCTTCCTCTATTGTTTCATCCAAACAAGCAACTTCCCCCCCTTTGGACCTCTTAAGAGAAAAACAAACTAACCACATGGGATAACTCAAGTAATGGGCCATCCCCTACTTGGAGGGAAACCCAAGCCAAACAAAATCATCTTAACCTTCTATTTAACAAGTTAATATATTCACTAAAACAAACAAATAAAATATTGAACATGTCTCACAACAAAAAACCAAATATAAAGAAGTAAGGCTTCTTCTACACAATAATTGAATGATCATTCCAAGTGGACATTTAGGACCTTTCTTCCGGTGTGCCTCTATATTGGGGTAATCCCATAATTGCACTGGTTAGCTAACCTTGCTCCATAGAGGGACCCACCAGCCCTAAATTCATCAACAACAACCGAAAATTTAACACCATCATGGGGTGACCTCCCACAACGTGGCATGACGGATCCAAGTTCCTAAATTTATCATCTATACATAAAGCCAGACCATAGACCAACATAAATCCTTCTTATTTTTTCTTTACAAAAAATAAATCAAAACATCTTTATGAAAAGGGGATAAAAAAGGATTACAAGGAAAAATAAACACTCAACCGCAACAACAACTCCCCCCAATACCACCCCACGTCACCCGCCTCCTTATCAAGTGGTACACCCGAGGAGAGAATCCCCACGACCAGAACCTTCATTAAGAAACTACTTCCACTCACTCAAAAAGAGAAAAAAAAAGACAACGAAACAACCATAACCAAACTAACAAGCCAAAGAACCAACATACCTACACTCTCTCTTTCTTCCTCCCTCAACCCCCTTTTCCCCAAAGAAAAGGGGGCAGCCAATCCTTATTTAGAATGCAGATTTCACCGCACACTAATATTAACAAGAACAGGAGATTACACACTCTCGCTAAATTCACATGTAAAGCCCAAATATGGATGGAAATTCAGAGCATAAATATCAACTCCCTCCCACAAGCGTCACCACGAACGGAGCCCACTAAGACCAACCTGGAGTTCAGACCAACCAAACCCCTCGTCCCAAGCAAGGTCTCTAAGGTCGCCAAATCCTGTTAAGAATCTAACCCGCTTGCCTTTCTCACTTGTCTTATAGTCTTTATTTTCTTAGGAGAAATCAACGAGGATTCTAGCTCCTTCATGGTGGCTAAACTAACTATTAACAAACTCAAATAAAAACATAAAAAAAACCTCGAAAAGGAAACTCATACAGCCTTTGGTCCCAAAAGGTGACTACTTCTTACTTCAATCATGTTTAGTGGTCCTTGTGGAAACAAGAAATCTCCTCGTGTTGAGATAAGCGGCAAATTAATAGCTCCAACTTCCTCGGGATCTACCAGTCATGGATCACATTTGATAGTCTAAACGAGCTGGACATCATTGGTCCGGACTGGATCTCCGGATGGTCAAGGAGAAGCCTCTTGGGGCAGTAGTTGTGATCACAATAGCAATTCAAACTGCAAAATGGCTGAATCAGTGAGTTATTGTATTTTTACATGGAAACAATTGGATCCTTAATATTTGTTTCCCTTCTTGAACTTTCGCTTTTGTTGCAGACCTTGCGCCTTTTTAAAATTACCGGCGGATCATTAAGCGGCATCACTTTAATCAACAGTAAGGCTTTTCACATAGGTATTGTTGAAAGCAGTGACTTTACCGTCCATGATATCAATATCCAAGCCCCGCGACGAGCCGAAACACCGACGGTGTGCACATCGGCGACTCATCCGGCATCACTGTTACTAACAGTAATATTGGAACCGGTGATGATTGTGTTTCTGTCGGAGACGGTACTTCCAACATTTTAGTCTCCAATGTGAATTGTGGACCAGGTCATGGCATCAGGTAATGACATATTAATCATGCCTAAATACTTTGATAAATCTCCTAGTAATTAGTACATCAGATCTGAAACAATAAAGGGGTGTCAGAGAAAAAGCAACTAGCACAAGCACCCTGAGCCCAAATAGGATTAGATCGGGCCTGTATTTGAAGTTAGGTGTGGGCTAGGTTCATCATATATAAAGCATGTGCTTGATATAAATGGGCTTTGATGAGCTTTGTTATTTCCATGATATTATGGGCATTAAAGCTTGGGCTTAGCCCTAGTAGGATGCAATGGGTTTGCAAGTTCCATGACTACATGGGTGCATGATAATCAAGGTGAACTAGGGGTGGGCAGTTGTTGGGAAAACCCTGCTAGGGTTGGTCTGGGTCAAGTTTACGCTTGGCCCTAGAGGTTACGCAGGGCTAGGTATTAGATTAAGGCTCCTACGGTTGGGTTAAATCTCAAAGCCCCCTCCGCCGCCAAAAAAAGGAAACAAGAAAAGGAGGGATGATGAAAATTGTTTCAAACGGCTTTCTCCAAGTTTTGTTCTTTGTTTTGCAGCTTGGGAAGCCTTGGGAGATATCAAAATGAAAAGGAAGTGAACGGTATCACAGTGAAGAGTTGTACTTTTACTGGAACTGACAATGGCGTCCGGATCAAAACATGGCCAGCATCGAAGACAACAAAGTTTCTAATGTTATATTTGAGGATCTTATCATGAAAAATGTGAAAACCCCATCATCATCAACCAAGAATATTGTGACAAGAACCAGGGTTGACTCCTCGGTAAGTTCGATGAGCCCAACGAGTAAAATAATGTGACATCAACAAAATACTACCCAATTTGATTGTACAGAGTCATTGACAGTCTCTCTCCAAGCACAATTAGCATTTTGTTAGAATCACTCTCTTTTCATCAAGTTAATACATATATGCTCCCCACCCAATTAGACTTCGTGTGTGAGCTCACCTTGTCTAGGTTGGCATAAGTATGTTCGTCTAACCATCCCCTTTTGTGTTTGATAGAAGGGAGGTAGGTCGATCAGGTCATAGGAGAGGATCCCGATTGCTCTACCTCGTCTTTTTCACTTGAAGGCTGGTAATTATATATTGGCTTTGTAAACCTTGTCTCTAAGATTACTAATGGCATTTATTAACCCTACCCAATGCACAGCCTTCACGTGTGAAGCTCACGAGACATTCTTTTCAAGAACATCAAGGGTACATCTGCCACCAAGGAAGCAGTTGCCCTCATATGTAGTCAAGCCGTACCATGCGAAGGAGTACAGCTCGTTGATATTGATTTGACATCAAGTGATGGTGACAGCACCTCTGTTTGTGAGAATGCAAAAGGGGTTACCTCGGGCGTTCAAATGCCAAGTCCGTGTTTTTGAGTCCATTCAATTTTGATTCTCGTACATCTGTGTAATTGGCTTCTTATGAATTGCTTTTAAAGAGTGATTCCTCAAGCTGGAGTATCTAGTTGTGTTTGGTTCAAGTACCCCAAGCAAAGGAGAAACTATGGAAGGAGAAAAGCATATGACACCTTCTCCATTAAAACATAACTACCTGCCTATATTACTACTTCTGATTCAAAGTTCAATATATTGAAATTTAATTTCTTACTAAATATTCAATCTTTGATGGTCAATTCGTCTGGTTGCAAGGAAATTGAAGGAACGGAAGGGAAATGTTCATACTTAAAAAAACAAATTTTCTAATAATTCATATTCATTACTCTAAGAAACAATATAAATAACATCAAATAATTTAGAAGTTGATTATTAGATTTCACTTTACTTTGCACCCGATCAGCTTCGATTTCCAAAAGTAAATCATATTAACATACTACTTTTATAAACGCATGAACTCATGGAGGATGATAACATTTTTATTCCTAGAATACCCTCAATTACTCGCTAAAAGGGTTTGGTTACTTATGTAAAAAATTGTTATTGTACTAGCTCATTAATTAGTCTTTTACTCTAATTATATAATAATATTAATTGCAATGAATCCCCTCCATTAAAACCCAACTTATGGTCTTCTTGATATTCATGCATAGATCCCAACTGTCTCAAATCCCATTAGAGAATTAAATCTATTAACCCCACCCCACCCCTTAAAAAAAAAGAAAAAAAGATGTAAAAAAGCGTCACTTTGGCATTGCGAATATATCCACTCGTTTATCTATAGAAAAGGGAAAAGAAAAATATATTCATTTGCAATTTAGTATTAATTGTAATTAATCATCTCCACTAAAGCACAACCTCTTGATATTCATGCTAAGAATCAACCATCTCAATTCTCATACGAACTCCATATACTACAATAGTCCTCATAAAAAAAAAAACATTGTACGAAAATGCCACTACCAAATGAAATCAAGTGAATTAATCATCTCCACTAAAGCCCAACCTCTTGATATTCATGCTTAGAATCAACCATCTCAAGTCTCATACGAACTCCATATACTACAATAGCTGTCATAAAAAAAAATTGTACGAAAATGCCACTACCAAATGGAATCAAGGGATTAACACACCTATAATTACTCAAAAACCAACAAAAACTCACTTGCATTGCATGTAGTACTTTACTAGTTATACAAAGTGCGTGTATTCCTATTTCATGGAAAATTTTAACTTGATGAATTTATCCTCTATTTTAATTGAAATACCTTTATTTTCTTATTACCTATCATTTATTTACCTATTATTTTCTATTCATTTTTTCAGTCACATATTCTTGGTAATTTATTTAATACCTTTTAAAAAAGTATCTTCAAAGTAATTTTGTGCCTCCTCCACAATTTCAAAATGAAATCCTTATTGGAAATTTAGTTAACTTTCTTTTCTTTTCTTTTCCGAAGAAATCTTCTCCTGAATTTTATTAAACTCGAATAATGTGTGAGGATAGAGAAGCTCTGAGGGACATGGGGGCTCCAAGAGAATCTGTGTTCCAATGTTTGAAACATCCTGAGGAAGCAGGTAATGGAGGTGCTGGTGGTGGGGAAGGGAAGAAGTCGTATGCTGGTGTTGTGGGAAAAATTCAAGGTGCCCTAACATTGACTCTCTCCCATCTCTTGTGCATATTGGTTCTTATCGGAGAACTTTGATACCCTAACAGGAGTATGATGAATTGCAAAGCATCCAATTTCGTTGTTCATTGATCAACAGATCCAATCTTCGACTAACATTTGTTGGGATGAATTTTTATAATTTTTTCTTCAATTTATGAGGGAGATATGTTAGAGGTGTAGCGTCTTGGGTAATGGAAGGTGGCAAAATCTGTTTATTCAACTTCAGAGATGTCATCTGGATTTTAATATTCAGGGTCCTCAACTAGTGGCCAAGCTGGTGTTGCAATTGAACCAATCCCTTGAGTTTAGAAAATAGATAATTGTATTAGCATAAAGGACCCATGCAACTTCATTATGGCATTGTGAAAGGACTCTAGAAAATATAAAAAAACAATTAATCTCTCTTCATGATCAGTGGAATGAAGTAGAAGAATTAAAACTATTAAAACCCTTCAACAACAATTTCCTGTTTTGAGAAAGTCCAATTTGGCTGTGGATTCTCTCCCACACAAGGCCTTAACTTGTACGACAGAGCTAGTTTTGCCCATATCCATTCCTTGGATTCTAGAGGCATGTAATCTGGATTTTAGGCATTTTTCTAGCAATGAAATTAGTCTACTCTTCAACAACAACAACAACAACAACAACCAAAAAAAAAAAGAAGAAGAAAGAGAATTAATTAGGTCCAGAGTATGTTGTGTTTGTTAGCTTAGTCTCCACCTGTGTGATCCCTGTAACTTATTGTGATATTCGTAGTCTGCTTTTTACTCAAGTGCTCCGACTCAAAGATGATTCGACTCTCCTCAATATACCTCAGGCAACTGCTAATATGGCTTGTAGTAGTCGGTCACGTAATTTTGGTGGCAACAATGTTCGTTGAATGGTTCCCGTCGCCATGGCTATTGTGGACATTTTGGCAATTATCGTGGTGGAATCTCATTGATCTTTTAGCCAGCCACTCTTCTGACGATGTTGCCTCCCACTCTCACCATGGTTCTAGTGCTCATCCTTCATCTAATGCATCCTTCATCTAATGCATGAAACATATTGTCAGATCTGCAACAAATGGCTCATAAGGCCCTTGATTGTCGCCAGCGATCAATCACGTTCATAAGTCCCTTCTCGTATACAGAAGGACATCGTTATTATGTTATGTTTCTTAATGCTTTTAGTAATTTATTTTGGTGTATCCAATTGCCCTTAAATCTGAGGCTTTTCCTGTGTTTCAGAAGTTTAAAATGTTGGTCGAGAATGAATTTGAGCCGCAAAATTAAGAGATTCCATAGTGATTGGGCGAGGAGTACCCAACAATCTCTCACTTTCTTGACCAAGCTGGTATTGCACATCGTGTTACACGCTATCCTTCAGATGAGAAGGAGGAAGGTGCAGAATGCCGACTTCGTCGTATTGTAAAGATTAGGCTAGCCTTACATGCACATGCCTCTGTACCTTGGAATTTTTCGCAATAAGCATTAACTAAAGCAATTTTTTTATTGAGTCAGTTTCCCACCCCTATGCTACAAAATTTCTCTCCAATGTTTTGAATGCATGGTGTGCATCCAACTTACGATCACTTACCAGTATCTTGATGTGCATTATACATTGGCATGCTTCAACCATCCCCTACTGCATCATCATTTCCCAAAACCTCACCATCCTCTCCACCTATTTCCCCTTAACCTCGTACATTGACTTCGCCCTCTCCTTCCCAAGCCACTCCCATTCCCGCAAAGGACCGTGTGGTTGACCCACCTGCTCGTCCACCTCCTCCCAAGCATCATCCCAAGGTAACTCGTCAACGCGATGGCACTCACCGTCCCAAAGTTTACGTATCTATCTCGGCCCCTCTAATTGTTGAACCCACCTCCTTCACCATTGCAAACGAACATCCAGAATGGCGTCAAGCCATGGACAATGGGTTTAATGCTCTCACAAGAAATGGTAATTTGGCCCTCGTCCAAATTCGTCTGGGTTTGAACATCATCGGTCGCAAGTGGGTGTTTCGTATTAAGAGAAAGGTTGATGGCATTCTTCATACATATAGAGCACGCCTTGCTGTCAAGGTTACAATCAAGGAGGAGGCCTCGCTTATAATGAAACATTCAGTCCCGTTGTTAAACCCACTACCACTCGAACGGTCTTATCCCTTGCATTTTCAAAATCTTTGGCTGTTGGCCAACTTGATGTCCAAAATGCATTTCTCCACGGAGTTCTTAATGAAGTGGTATTTATGTCCCAACCTTCAAGGTTCATCAATCCTGTTCGTCCTAACCATGTATGTTGACTTGAGCGCTCACATAATGGCCTAAAGCAAGCCCCACATGCTTGGTTTGATCATCTTAGCTGCTTTCTATTTGAAAATGGTTTTATAGGTTTGAAGACTGATACCTCTCTTTTCATATGCAACAAGGTTGATGCGATGATCTATATGTTAATTCATGTTGATGAGATCACTATCACTAGCAATAGTGATGCAACACTAACCCATTTCATCAGCACCATGGCATCTACCTTCGCTAACAAGGACTTGGGGCCTCTACATTATTTCTTGGGAATTAGTGTGCTCCCTACCTCTCATGGCCTTGTTCTTACACAATGCCAATACATTCTAGATTTACCAGCCAAGATAAATATGTCTCTTTGCAAACCGGTGTATACTCCAATGGCTTCATCAGCCCAATTATCCAAGTTTTTTGGTACTCCAATGAGTGATCTTAATTTGTATCCTAGTACACGCGCCTTGCAATATGCCACATTTACTTGTCCAGATATCAAATCCACAGCTAATCAAATGTGTCAATTCATGCGTTGCCCAACTCTCAATCATTGGGCAGCCGTAAATTGAATTATTCATTATCTCACGGCCACTGTTGACATTGGCCTCATCTTCACAAAACAACCTGGCGTGAAGTTATCTGCCTATTCTGTTGCTGACTGGGCTGGTTGCTCTGATTATCAAAAATCTACAAGAGGATTTGCAATTTTTCATGGAACCAATTTGATATCATGGATTTTTCGAAGGCAAGCATCTGTGGCTAAACCAAGCATGAAGGCCGAGTATTGTGCATTCACTGATACTACTGTTGAACTCACTTGGCTAATATCTCAACTAAAAGAACTACAGTGTTTCTCCCCTCCGCTCCAATACTATGGTGTGACAATGTAGGGGCCATGTATCTCACTTCCAACCCAGTGTTTTATGCTAAAACTAAGCATGTTGAAATCAATTTTCACCTTGTGAGTGATTAAGTTGCCAAGGGCAATTTGGGTGCCCGCTTCATCTAAACTAAAGATGAAGTGGTTGACATTTTCACTAACACATTATCTTGTGCTTGCTTCAATATTTTGGCATCCAACCTCAAGCTGATTTCATCCCTGTTGAGTTTGAAGGGGCATATAAGAGAATATGTTAAAGATCCCTTAGATTAGCAAGATATCAGATGGAATTATCAAGATTTCATAGATTAATGATCACTTTACCATTAATGCTACCACAAGTCAACATATAATATAAGAAAATTAAGCAAATTGCCCAAAAGCTCCTCTCCGTTGGAAATCCCCTCTACAGGTACGCGCAGTGTGCACACAGATGCCGGTGACAAATTATGGGCAGCAATCCTCTTTGAAGAACTCCATGGAAAAGGACAGGTTTGCGGTTATAAAGGTGGTACTTTCACTACAGCTGAACACTCATACCATAACAACTTTAGAGAGATCCTTGCTGTCGAAAGTGCATTGAAAAGTTTCAGATCCACCTCATTGGTCATACGCTCCAGATTGAAATGGATATGACAACATTCCCCCCACATACTCCAATTCAAGTCAAGGATGCTTCCAGACTCTCAACTGTTAAAACGGGCCCAATGGTCATTTACAGTAAAAGATGTCAAAGGCAAACATAAGGTGCCAGCAGATTTCTTATCTAGACCCTTGAAGCCACCCCAGGTATCCAATTTGTCCTCCCTCTCGTGTCCCATTTACTCCCGGGGTTTCGTCCTCAAGACCACCTCCGAATTCCCCCAATGGGGAGTCTCCTTCTGATGACGACTTTGGACCACCTCAACTCTCCAACCTACCTCCACCAATTTATAGTGATATCCCCTGTCGCACTATCATCAGCCGATGCAGAACCACTTATCAAGATAATTTGGCAATTCTTATCTCTAAATATGGCATAAGAGATGACTGGTTGAAGTGCCATCCAGCTTTTCCCTACCACACCCAATTCAACATCTTCCATACTTGGTCATTCCCCAAGGAATATTACGTGTTCTTCAAAAATCTCTTTGTTGTGCACAAGGTAGCCCTTTTCGTCCCTTGCCATTCCATTACACATTACCTTCAACGCTGCCTCCAAGATACTCATCCCACTCTTCCTATTCCACCAGCTTATCAAGGTTCTCTGCATTGTGGAACCTGACTTACCACGAGGAGCTTGATAAGCATGCATTTACCATTATCTATTTACATCCCCCATAGTTATTTAATTGAAGAGAGCTAATTGTGTAGTTTTCAGGAATAAGGTGATTTTGGATATTAGAGATAATATGGAGTAAAGTTGGCAAATATATTAGACATTGGTGGATTTTAAATCATGGCATTCAATCTTGCTGCCCAAGAAATCATGAAAAGATAGATCTTAGTCAAGTTGGAAACATGTGGAGTTCTAAGGAACAAAATTGGTAATAAATCTGAAAATCGGGTAAACAGACATACCTTCAGGATTTTGGATATATCTCTCTCGTATAAGCTTGGATTGAAGTGATTCAAGATGCTATGGAACGATGTTGAAAATATCTACAACTTTTAGTTTTGAGTTTTTCCAAAATCCGAACGAATAAAGGTAAAATCTACGGGTAAAGAGAGGGGATTCATTGTAAGCGAGAGACATAAAAGAGAAGCAAGCTACAAAGAAGAAAAGAAGACGGAAAACGCGGCTCTCATCTCTCTCATTGCTGAAGAAAAAGACCACATCTCTCTCTCTCTCTCTCTCTCTCTCTCTCTCTCTCTCTCTCTCTCCCTATGTTTCATCATTATTTTTCTTATGAACTTTGTGATAATGAGTAGCTAGTTCCTTTTCTTTGGGATGTAGATGAACCATGCTTATTTCATTAATTTGATTGCTCTATCTCTTCTAGTTGATTGTGTTTGAGTTTGACCAAAGATGTTCTATAGCTCAGCGAACTAAGCGTGCCAAGCTTCTGCAAAGGACGATAGTCTTGTGAAGATAGGGTATATCTAGGAAGATCATCCCTAATTTACTTTGAAGTGTAGAGTTATATCGGTTAGGGAAAAGCATTGGGGATTCGAAATCCCAAAGATCTTCATATATTCATAGTTTAAGTTTTCGCATTAATTAATAGATTTAGTTTAAATTAGGTTGTGTTAAATTCAATCTTAGTAACTTAGCCTTTTAGTTCCCCATAGTTCGACCCCGTACTTTTTGCTTGCTAGATTAGTATAGGATTTTATTTTTGATTGGTTAGCGACACGATCAAATTTTGGCGCCGTTGCCGGGGAACCAAAGCACGGTTGCTAGGATTGATTTTTGTCAATTAGGCATAAATTTTAGAGTAATTTTAGAGTTTTTAATTTCTAATTTTTGTCTTTGATTATTTAACTAATCTCTTTTTCTTTTGTTTTATAGGTTACTGCAAGAGTAGCAATTCGATAATTAGATTAGGTTGTTATCTTTTCTTCTTAGATATAATTGTATTTAGGACTTTTAAATTGTAATATTTGCATTAGATTGGGTTGTTTAGGTTAATTTTTAAAAATCCCATCCCTCAGATCCCACATGTGTAACTTTTGTTCGAAAGATCACGTGGATTCCGCTTCAGGTACGTCCTAAACTCTCCCTTTTGCTATACTTATTTTCTTTTAATTTTACTTATTTAGCTTCTTCTTCTTTTTCTTCTTCTGTATGTATGCATGGTTGACGGTCCCTATACCCTGCGTTGACTCCACTTGACTTAGAGTTAGAAGAGACTTTGGCCAACCTTAGAAGGCAAGGAACCATGGCAAACTATGAGCCTCCAATGAGGCCCTTGAGTGAGCATTTCATTCCTACGATATATACTCCGGTTTCTTGTATTAAGTTGCCTGACATAGAGGCGGCTCAATATGAGATCAAATCTAGTGTGATTCAAATGCTACCATCTTTTTATGGACTCGCCAATGAAGAGCCTTATAAGCACTTAGATAAGTTTTTAGAGGTGTCCTCCATGCTTAAAATTCAAAACCTCTCAGTTTATGCTTTAAGGTTACTTCTTTTCCCATTCTCCCTTAAAGATAAAGCTAAGCATTGGCTTCATTTTTTGGACAATGTTAAAATTTCTACTTTAGCAGAAATGCAATAGGAGTTCCTTAAAAAGTTCTTCCCCATTGGCCATACCAATAGCATTTGGAGAGTGATAACGAGTTTCTCCCAACAAGAAGGAGAAAATTTTCATGAGGCCTGGGAAAGACTAAAAGAATTACTTAGAAAGTGCCCCCACCATGCTATTTCTAATTGGAAATTGGTTCAATGCTTTTATGATGGCCTTAGAGACCGACATAGGCAAATGGTTGATTTTTCTTGTGGTGGGACTTTCATGCACAAGAATGAGAATGAGGCATGGGAATTTTTGAGATCCTTAGTGAAAACTCCCAACACCATGCTTCAAAGCAGCTAGGACCGAGATTCCATCCATTGGGCAACCAAAGATAAGTGGTCTCTATGAGATCAATTCTACCATTGAGATGAGCACTAAGGTTGAATTGCTATCAAATAAATTGGACCATCTCTTATCATTAGGACAACAAACTCCATCTCCACTTCCTACAAGTTTCTCTCCACCTAATCAGATTGAAGCATGTGCTTTATGTTTTAGCCTATCCCATCATGTCACTCATTGCTATTTGGCTACACAATACCCCGAGTTTGTTAAGGAGCATACACATTTGGCCCAAGGAGTCTCTAAATTGGGCAAAGATCCATATTCCAATACCTACAACCCCGGATGGCGAAACCACCCCAATTTTTCATGGCAAAACTCAATGCCCAATCCCTCTAATCAAATACCTTATAGGCCATCTCCATTTAATATGCACCAAAATGCCTATAGGAATGAGCAACCATCTTCTCCACAACCCTCACATAATTCATCATTTGAGGATAAGGTACTAAAAGCACTTTGTGGATTAGAGCAAAACACTCAATTGTTGCATTCCCATTCTCAGTCCATTAACAAATTGGAAACCCAACTTGGTCAACTAGCTGATGCCATCAGTAGGGAGGGAGGTTGGTCAGTTACCTAGTCAACCAATCGGTAACCCTAATCATCAAATTGGGTCTAGGAAAGAACAGGTCCAAGCAGTCTCTATTGTGACACGTAGTGGGAAGAAATATTATGCACCTTTGCCTACTCCCAAGCCATTGCCCATTGATCTTGAGAGTCGAGAGGAGGTTGATTTGACCCATGACACCGGCGATGATGCACACAAGCCTAGTAAAGAAACACCACCTGTGAGTATTTCCCATCAATTTCCTTGTAAGGGGTTGCACATTCCGATTGTAGAGGGTCCTACTCCTAAATCTTACACTCCCAAAGCCCCCTTCCCCGAATCTCTTTAGTCCTCAATTCCGCATTCTAGAAAGAATGCTAGGATGCAAGAGATGATTGATTTATTCCAACAAGTTCGTATCAATCTCCCACTATTAGATGCTATTAAGCAAGTCTCAGCTTATGCTAAGTTTCTAAAAGATTTGTGCACCCAAAAGCGTAAGTTGAAGACTCAAACACCTAAAATCGTGCACCTAATCGAACAAGTCACTCGGTAATTTCCAACCAACTGCCCCCAAAACTTAAAGATCCAGGTACACCTTTAATTTCATGTGTCATTGGAGATTTATCCATGAGTAAAGCATTGCTTGATTTGGGAGCTAGTGTGAATATTTTACCCGGTTCAGTTTATGATAGGTTTGGTCTAGGAGATTTGAAATCTACTGATGTGATTCTACAATTGGCAAACCGCTCAATCTAACGAACCCGTGGGCTACTTGAAAACGTTTTGGTAAAGGTTGAGGATCTATATTTTCCTGTTGATTTTTTTATCCTAGATATGGACAATACAACTACCAATAACTTACCACCAGTCATTCTTCGATGGCCCTTTTTAGCCACTGCGAATGCTTGCATCAATTGTAGATCAGGTGTCATGGACATATTATTTGACAATAAGAAACTTAGAGTCAACATCTTCAATGCATCCTTAAGCTCAAATAGGGATGAAGAGTGCTTTGTGATTAACTTTATTGATGAGGCAGTGGTTGATTATATTCGAAACATGCTGATTGATGATCCCCTACAACATTACTTGCCATTTGGGGAATCTAACCTAAATATTGAGGAAGTCAACACATTGTTGGACTCTACCACTTCTTTGGAGAACTCACCATTCACATTTAGATTTGAGCCTCCACCTCCTTGGCTGCATCTCACTGAGTCTGGCTAAAGACTCTAAACTTAGCGCTTTATGGGAGGCAACCCATTTGTTTAGATGTTATTTCTTGTTCTTTTTCATCTCTTTTCTTTGTTTGTTGTTAGGCTTTATTGTTGCGTGCTCTATCATGATTTTAAACTTCGGGTAAACTCTTTCCTCTATTTGCTTCTATCATTTTTTTTTTATATATCTTGCATGCACTGAGGTCATTGCATAATTTAAGTGTGGGGGGGTGTCAACTCGAGTAAGACTTGTTGATAGTTGGTAGAGCATTGTCACAAAGATAAAAAGTGCCCAATTTTTTTTGGCTTTGGTAAGATACATGTTTTAATTCCTTGATTAGATACAAAATGAGAGTTTAAGTGTTTAGAAATCCCATCTAATGTAATGAAAACTCTCTTGAGAGAATAGTAATGGGTTTTACATTTTGAGACTGAGGTTGAATCGGAAAATAGGAACTCCAGGTAGTCCAAAAGGTTTGCTCATCTAGTTATCTTGTATTGCCTTGTGCTTATGGTGACAAGTTGAGACCGATTTTAGATTATTTAAATGTGAAGTGAATTGAAGTATAATGTGAGGAAAAAAGAAAAAAAAATCTGCTGAAGTTTAAAGTTTAGACCTCCTTCTTAGTAACCGGGTCTCGTTGTCACCAACATCGTGCCTCAAGTCAAACAATTGGGGTGTCTTAGGTCTACTCTTGGCCTGTAGCCTAGTTGGCTTGAGTAAGTAAGTTCGAGGGGTATTCTACACCTAATCCCTTAAGGCCATCTGGCTTGAGAGAGGCTGACCCAACACTCGTTACATAGGCCATCTAGAAAGCTTAAGAGGCAAGAAATTGCACGGACTACAACTGCGACCATTAAAGAAAGAAGTGAAGTAATGTGCTTATAAAGGTGAAATGTCTAAGAAGGTCAATATTTCTTAGATCTTGAGTTCTTGGTATTATTTGGTACCTAGTTTAGTCTTATCTGAGGGTGAACTGGTAGACTGAAGATAAGTGGAGACTTCTCGATTGAATTGTTTGCCTAGAGCTAGATTCAAGAGAGGGTGTAAAAAGCTTAAGTGTAGGGGTGCCTATATTCCCTTCAATCTATAATGGAGTGTCTTTGTCTTGGAATCTATCTTTTTACTCTTACTATTGCCAGAATAATTAGAAGAGCACTTAAGAATTTTGTGTGTATATTCTCTGGAAACACTCACGAGACACAACTCGTCCACTAGGGTAACCTAGGGGTTTAAAGGATTGTTGCACATGCTCAGTGCAACCGTGATTCCTATGAAAGTGAGTTAGGTTTTTCTATATTTATTTCCGTATTGCATTTATTGTTTCGTTTTGCTCGAGGACTAGCAAACACTCAAGTGTGGGGGTATTTGATAAGCATGCATTTACCATTATTTATTTGATTTAATTCCCCATACTTATTTAATTGAAGAGAGCTAATTGAGTATTTTTGTGTATTTTTCAAGAATAAGGTGATTTTGGATATTAGAGATAATATGGAGTAAAGTTGGGAAATATATTAGATATTGGTGGATTTTAAATCATGGCATTCAATCTTGCTGCCCAAGAAATCATGAAAAGTGAGATCTTAGTCAAATTGGAAACAAGTGGAGGTCTAAGGAACAAAATTGGTAATAAATCTGAAAATCTGGTAACCAGACATACCTTCAGTATTTTGGGAATATCTCTCACGTATGAGCTTGGATTGTGGTGATTCAAGATACTATGGAACGATATTGAAAATATCTACAACTATATGATTTTGAGTTTTTCCAAAATCTGAACGAATAAAGGTCAAATCTACGGGTAAAGAGAGGGGATTCATTGTGTGTGGGAGACATAAAAAAGAAGCCAGCCACAGAGAAGAAAAGAAGACGGCGAACGCGGCTCTCATCTCTCTCATTGCTGAAGAAAAAGACCACACTCTCTCTCTCTCTCTCTCTCTCTCTCTCTCTCTCTCTCTCTCTCCCTATGTTTCATCTTTATTTTTCTTATGAACTTTGTGATAATGAGTAGCTAGTTCCTTTTCTTTGGGTGGTAGATGAATCATGCTTATTTCATTAATTCGATTGTTCTATCTCTTCTAGTTGATTGTGTCTGAGTTTGGCCAAAGATGTTCTATAGCTCAGCGAACTAAGCATGCCAAGCTTTTGCGAAGGACGATAGTCCTGCGAAGATAGGGCATATCTAGGAAGACCATCCCTAATTTACTTTGAAGTGTAGGGTTATATCGCTTACGAAAAAGCATTGGGGATTCAAAATCCCAAAGATCTTCAAATATTCATAGTTTAAGTTTTTCCATTAATTAATAGATTTAGTTTAAATTAGGTTGTGTTAAATTCAATCTAAGTAACTTAGCCTTTTACTTCCCCATAGTTTGACCCCATAGCATAGGATTTTATTTTTGATTGGTTAGCGACACGATCAGAGCTAGTTGGTGAAGAGGACAAATGATTGGTGATAGAGAGCAAGGTGTGGGACATCCACATCCCCTTCTCCACATGGCCGCTAGCACACATACTGGACCTCCTTACGTCCCAAGTGAGAGCAGATGGAATGCACCAGGCTGTGAGTTCGACGACATACTATACTGGATTGAGCACTGGATGGTCTTGTCCATTCTCTGTGATGAGGAGTGCACTATTGTTAAGAAGGACAAGTGCATGCTTCAATCTGCTAGAGTGATCTCACACATTGATAGCGCAAACCTCGTGCCTAAAGGAGGGCACCAAGACAAGATCTCTCCAATGGAGGCGCACGTCACCTATTCTCTCTACGTCGGCTTTCCGATAGACTTGGCCTACATCGTCCCGAATGCCATGTGCGCAAGGCACACACAAAAACAAGACTTGAGCTCATTCTTCTCTATTTTGGGATTCCTTCCTTTATTGTTTCATCCACAAAAAAAGGCAATTTCTCCCCCTTTGGACCTCTTAACAGAAAAACAAACTTGCCCATCAATAAACCACATGGGATAACTCAAGTAATGGGCCATCCCCTACTTGGAGGGAAACCCAAGCCAAACAAAATCATCTTAACCTTCTATTTAACAAGTTAATATATTCACTAAAACAAACAAATAAAATATTGAACATGTCTCGTACAAAAAAAAATACTAAGTATGTGTAAGGCTTCTTCTATACAATAATTGAATGATCATTCCGTGGACATTTAGGATCTTTCTTCCGTGTGTGCTTCTATATTGGGGTAATCCCCTAATTGCAAGATTGGTTACTTACTTTGCTCCATAGAGGACCCAGTCCCTAAATTCATCAACAATAACTTAAAATTTAACACCATTATGTGGTGACCATCCAGCAGTGTAGCGGATCCAAGTTCCTAAATTTATCATCTATACATAAAGCCAGACCATAGACCAACATAAATCCTTTTTTATTTTTTTCTTTACAAAAAATAAATAAAACATCTTTATGAAAAGGGGATAAAAAGGATTACAAGGAAAAATAAACACTCAAACCGGCAACAACAACTCCCTCCAATACACCCATCGCTCACCAGTTCCTTATCAAGTGGTATACTCAGTTGAGGGAGAATCCCCTGACCAAGAACCTTCATTAAGAAATTATTCCACTCACTCAAAAAGAGAGAAAAACAAACTGCGAAACAGCATAACCAAACTAACAAGCCAAAGAACCACATATTACCTACTCTCTTTTTCTTCCTCTCATTCTTTTTCCTAAAGAAAAGGGCAGCCAATCCTTATTTGAATGTGGATTTCTTACCGCACAGTTAATATTAACAAGAACATTGAGTTAAGATCTCTCTCGCTAAATTCACGTGTAAAGCCCAAATATGGATGGAAATTCAGAGCATAAATATCAACTCCCTCCCACAAGCGTTACAACTTGAACGGAGTCCACTAGACATCTGTTGGAGTTCGTATCAACCAAACCTCTCGTCCCAAGCAAGGTCTCTAAGGCTCGCCTGATCCTTGTTTATGATCCTAGCTCGTTTGCCTTTCTCACTTGTCTTATAGTCTTTATTTTCTTAGGAGAAATCAACGATGGATTCGGGCAGGCTTCTTATGTTAATATGTTTACTAGGCTTCCTTCTATGGGTGGCTAAAGCTAGAACTATTGAGACTCGGCTTCTCAAATCAAAACATAAAAAAGGAACCTCGAAAGGTGAAACTCCGATCGGAACGCCATCACCAGCATCTCGCACCGAGAGATGCTTCCGGGCCGCCACCAGGTGATGATTCACAGGGTACAGTGTTTGATGTCACCAAGTATGGAGCAGTTGGCGACGGGAAAACAAATAATAATAAGGCCTTCCTTAATGCATGGGCCGCTGCATGTAAATCTACTGAACCATCCAGCCTTTTGGTCCCAAAAGGTGACTACTTTCTTACTTCAATCATGTTTAGTGGTCCTTGTGGAAACAAGAAATCTCCTCGTGTTGAGATAAGCGGCAAATTAATAGCTCCAACTTCCTCGGGATCTACCGAGTCATGGATCACATTTGATAGTCTAAACGAGCTGGACATCACTGGGTCCGGAACTGGATCTCTGGATGGTCAAGGAGAAGCCTCTTGGGGCAGTAGTTGTGATCACAATAGCAATTCAAACTGCAAAATGGCTGAATCAGTGAGTTATTGTATTTTTACATGGAAACAATTGGATCCTTAATATTTGTTTCCCTTCTTGAACTTTCGCTTTTGTTGCAGACCTTGCGCCTTTTTAAAATTACCGGCGGATCATTAAGCGGCATCACTTTAATCAACAGTAAGGCTTTTCACATAGGTATTGTTGAAAGCAGTGACTTTACCGTCCATGATATCAATATCCAAGCCCCTGCGACGAGCCGAAACACTGACGGTGTGCACATCGGCGACTCATCCGGCATCACCGTTACTAACAGTAATATTGGAACCGGTGATGATTGTGTTTCTATCGGAGACGGTACTTCCAACATTTTAGTCTCCAATGTGAATTGTGGACCAGGTCATGGCATCAGGTAATGACATATTAATCATGCCTAAATACTTTGATAAATCTCCTAGTAATTAGTACATCAGATCTGAAACAATAAAGGGGTGTCAGAGAAAAAGCAACTAGCACAAGCACCCTGAGCCCAAATAGGATTAGATCGGGCCTGTATTTGAAGTTAGGTGTGGGCTAGGTTCATCATATATAAAGCATGTGCTTGATATAAATGGGCTTTGATGAGCTTTGTTATTTCCATGATATTATGGGCATTAAAGCTTGGGCTTAGCCCTAGTAGGATGCAATGGGTTTGCAAGTTCCATGACTAAATGGGTGCATGATAATCAAGGTGAACTAGGGGTGGGCAATTGTTGGGAAAACCCTACTAGGGTTGGTCTGGGTCAAGTTTACGCTTGGCCCTAGCAGGGGTACGCAGGGCTAGGTATTAGATTAAGGCTCCTACGGTTGGGTTAAATCTCAAAGCCCCCTCCGCCCCAAAAAAAAGGAAACAAGAAAAGGAGGGATGATGAAAATTGTTTCAAACGGCTTTCTCCAAGTTTTGTTCTTTGTTTTGCAGCTTGGGAAGCCTTGGGAGATATCAAAATGAAAAGGAAGTGAACGGTATCACAGTGAAGAGTTGTACTTTTACTGGAACTGACAATGGCGTCCGGATCAAAACATGGCCAGCATCAGAAGACAACAAAGTTTCTAATGTTATATTTGAGGATCTTATCATGAAAAATGTGAAAAACCCCATCATCATCAACCAAGAATATTGTGACAAGAACCAGTGTGACTCCTCGGTAAGTTCGATGAGCCCAACGAGTAAAATAATGTGACATCAACAAAATACTACCCAATTTGATTGTACAGAGTCATTGACGGTCTCTCTCCAAGCACAATTAGCATTTTGTTAGAATCACTCTCTTTTCATCAAGTTAATACATATATGCTCCCCACCCAATTAGACTTCGTGTGTGAGCTCACCTTGTCTAGGTTGGCATAAGTATGTTCGTCTAACCATCCCCTTTTGTGTTTGATAGAAGGGAGGTAGGTCGATCAGGTCATAGGAGAGGATCCTGATTGCTCTACCTCGTCTTTTTCACTTGAAGGCTGGTAATTATATATTGGCTTTGTAAACCTTGTCTCTAAGATTACTAATGGCATTTATTAACCCTACCCAATGCACAGCCTTCACGTGTGAAGCTCACAGACATTCTTTTCAAGAACATCAAGGGTACATCTGCCACCAAGGAAGCAGTTGCCCTCATATGTAGTCAAGCCGTACCATGCGAAGGAGTACAGCTCGTTGATATTGATTTGACATCAAGTGATGGTGACAGCACCTCTGTTTGTGAGAATGCAAAAGGGGTTACCTCGGGCGTTCAAATGCCAAGTCCGTGTTTTTGAGTCCATTCAATTTTGATTCTCGTACATCTGTGTAATTGGCTTCTTATGAATTGCTTTTAAAGAGTGATTCCTCAAGCTGGAGTATCTAGTTGTGTTTGGTTCAAGTACCCCAAGCAAAGGAGAAACTATGGAAGGAGAAAAGCATATGACACCTTCTCCATTAAAACATAACTACCTGCCTATATTACTACTTCTCTTTGACTTGATTCAAAGTTCAATATATTGAAATTTAATTTCTTACTAAATATTCAATCTTTGATGGTCAATTTGTCCAGGTTGCAAGGAAATTGAAGGAACGGAAGGGAAATGTTCATACTTAAAAAAACAAATTTTCTAATAATTCATATTCATTACTCTAAGAAACAATATAAATAACATCAAATAATTTAGAAGTTGATTATTAGATTTCACTTTACTTTGCACCCGATCAGCTTCGATTTCCAAAAGTAAATCATATTAACATACTACTTTTATAAACGCATGAACTCATGGAGGATGATAACATTTTTATTCCTAGAATACCCTCAATTACTCGCCAAAAGGGTTTGGTTACTTATGTAAAAAATTGTTATTGTACTAGCTCATTAATTAGTCTTTTACTCTAATTATATAATAATATTAATTGCAATGAATCTCCTCCATTAAAACCCAACTTATGGTCTTCTTGATATTCATGCATAGATCCCAACTGTCTCAAATCCCATTAGAGAATTAAATCTATTAACCCCACCCCACCCCCCCTTAAAAAAAAAAAAAAAAAGATGTAGAAAAGCGTCACTATGGCATTGCGAATATATCCACTCGTTTATCTATAGAAAAGGGAAAAGAAAAATATATTCATTTGCAATTTAGTATTAATTGTAATTAATCATCTCCACTAAAGCACAACCTCTTGATATTCATGCTAAGAATCAACCATCTCAATTCTCATACGAACTCCATATACTACAATAGTCCTCATAAAAAAAAAAAACATTGTACGAAAATGCCACTACCAAATGAAATCAAGTGAATTAATCATCTCCACTAAAGCCCAACCTCTTAATATTCATGCTTAGAATCAACCATCTCAAGTCTCATACGAAATCCATATACTACAATAGCCGTCATAAAAAAAAATTGTACGAAAATGCCACTACCAAATGAAATCAAGTGATCAACACACCTATAATTATTGAAAAACCAACAAAAACTCACTTGCATTGCATGTAGTACTTTACTAGTTATACAAAGTGCGTATATTCCTATTTCATGGAAAATTTTAACTTGATGAATTTATCCTCTATTTTAATTGAAATACCTTTATTTTCTTATTACCTATCATTTATTTACCTATTATTTTCTTTTCATTTTTTCGGTCACATATTCTTGGTAATTTATTTACTACCTTTTAAAAAAATATCTTCAAAGTAATTTTGTGCCTCCTCCACAATTTCAAAAAGAAATCCTTATTGGAAATTTAGTTAACTTTCTTTTCTTTTCTTTTTCGAAGAAATCTTCTCCTGAATTTTATTAAACTCGAATAATGTGTGAGGATAGAGAAGCTCCGAGGGACATGGGGGCTCCAAGAGAATCTGTGTTCCAATGTTTGAAACATCCCGAGGAGGAGGTAATGGAGGTGCTGGTGGTGGGGAAGGGAAGAAGTCATATGTTGGTGTTGTGGGAAAAATCCAAGGGTCCCTAACATTGACTCTCTCCCATCTCCTGTGCATATTGGTTCTTATCGGAGAACTATGATACCCCAACAGGAGTATGATGAATTGCAAAGCATCCAATTTCATTGTTCATTGATCAACAGATCCAATCTTCGACTTACTTCTATGGATGTGTAGTGAGATCTAGCAAGGAAATCCTGAAAATTAAGTTCGGGGGTAGACTAACATTTGTTGGGTTGAATTTTTATAAATTTTTCTTTCATTTATGAGGGAGATATGTTAGAGGTGTAGCGTCTTGGGTAACGGAAGGTGGCAAAATCAGTTTATTCACTTCTAGAGATGGCATCCGGATTTTAGTATTCATGGTCCTCAACTAGTGGCCAAGCTGGTGTTGCAATTGAACCAATCCCTTGAGTTTAGAAAATAGATAATTGTATTAGCATAAAGGACCCATGCAACTTCATTATGGCATTGTGAAAGGACTCTAGAATATATAAAAAAACAATTAATCTCTCTTCATGATCAGTGGAATGAAGTAGAAGAATTAAAACTATTAAAATCCTTCAACAACAATTTCCTATTTTGAGAAAGTCCAATTTGGCTGTGGATTCTCTCCCACGCAAGGCCTTAACTTGTACGACAGAGCTAGTTTTGCCCATATCCGTTCCTTGGATTCTAGAGGCATGTAATCTGGATTTTAGGCATTTTTCTAGCAATGAAATTAGTCTACTCTTCAACAACAACAACAACAACAAAAAAAAAAAAAAAAAAAAAAAAAAAAAGAAGAAAGAGAATTAATTAGGTCCAGGTATCTTTGTGTTTGTTAGCTTAGTCTCCACTTGTGTCATCCCTGTAACTTATTGTGATATTCGTAGTCTGCTTTTGACTCAAGTGCTCCGACTCAAAGATGATTCGACTCTCTTCAATATACCTCAGGCAACTGCTAATATGGCTTGCAGTAGTTGGTCACATAATTTTGCTGGCAACGATGCTTGTTAAATGGTTCCCGTCGCCATGGCTATTGTGGACATTTTGGCAATTATCGTGGTGGAATCTCATTGATCTTTTAGCCAGCCGCTCTTCAGACGATGTTGCCTCCCACTCTCACCATGGTTCTAGTGCTCATCCTTCATCTAATGCATGAAACATATTGTCAGATCTGCAATAAATGGCTCATAAGGCCCTTGATTGTCGCCAGCAATCAGTCACGTTCATAAGGCCCTTCTCCTATACAGAAGGACATCGTTATTATGTTTTGTTTCTTAATGCTTTTAGTAATTTATTTGGGTGTCTCCAATTGCCCTTAAATATGAGGCTTTTCCTGTGTTTCAGAAGTTTAAAATGTTGGTAGAGAATGAGTTTGAGCCGCAAAATTAAGAGATTCCATAGTGATTGGGCGAGGAGTACCCAACAATCTCTCACTTTCTTAACCAAGCTGGTATTGCACATCGTGTTACACGCTATCCTTCAATTGAGAAGGAGGGAGGTGCAGAATGCGGACTTCGTCGTATTGTAAAGATTAGGCTAGCCTTACATGCACATGCCTCTGTACCTTGGAATTTTTGGCAATAAGCATTAACTAAAGCAATTTTTTTATCAGTCCATTTCCCACCCCTATACTACAAAAATCTCTCCAATGTTTTGAACGCATGTTGTGCATCCAACTTACGATCACTTACCAGTATCTTGATGTGCATTATACATTGGCATGCTTCAACCATCCCCTACCGCATCATCCTTTCCCAAAACCTCACCATCCTCTCCACCTACTTCCCCTTCACATAGTACATTGACTTCGCCCTCTCCTTCCCAAGCCACTCCCATTCCCACAAAGGACCATGTGGTTGACCCACCTGCTCCTCCACCTCCTCCCAAGCATCATCCTATGGTAACTCGTCAACACGATGGCACTAACCGTCCCAAAGTTTACGTATCTATCTCGGCCCCTCTAATTGTTGAACCCACCTACTTCACCATTGCAAACGAACATCCAGAATGGCGTCAAGCCATGGACAATGGGTTTAATGCTCTCACAAGAAATGGTACTTTGTCCCTCGTCCAAATTTGTCTGGGTTTGAACATCATCGGTCGCAAGTGGGTTTTTCGTATTAAGAGAAAGGTTGCTGGCAGTCTTCATACATATAGAGCACGCCTTGCTGTCAGGGGTTACAATCAAGGAGGAGGCCTCGCTTATAATGAAAATATATATATATATATATATACCAATATAAGGGTAATCCAGAAAGTTTTAAGTTCGCTGGATCAAACTATGCAAAAACTATGCAAATCCTATATGCAAATATGACCTATACTCTCAGAGTATTTTAACCAGTATATCTGAAATAAATAGACGCAAAACACAAGGCCTATAGGGCTCCTGCATACTTACATCGTACCAACCGAGACTTATGGCCAAGCCCGCTCTGGAAGTTGCACTGCAAAGCAGGGATGTTTTTTGCATTTCCTTTTGGGCCAAGGAGTGCATTTCTGTTTACTCTCAACCGGATTTCAACTCTTTTTGAGTTCTAAATGCTTGGATGCAAACTAGAATGGTGTGCAAGGTCAAGTGAAAATTTCAAATTTTCGAGGAGTAACCCAACCAAATTAATGGTCTTTGTCTCTTTAGGCCAAGAGAGGCTTCCATGAACAGACTCATCTTGCAGCTCTGCAATCTTGCCGGCACAACGGGACTTACACTCACTGCCCTTCACGGCTCTGCTGAGGCCTTTACCCAGTCCTTGACTGTCATAGCCTATTCCTCTGGCTTTATCAGATAGGGTCCTTTAACTCTACTCATTCTTTAAGATTTAAACAGACTTTCAGACCATCAGGCACCTCACCGACTATTTCACGGGGTTATAAATAGTCATCTGAAGTTCTGAATAATTCTTAGGATTATTTAACATCAGTTTTCATAACAGTTTTTCACCAATTCTAGACAGCGCTGGAGTTGGGTCTCTTTCAACCTGTACTCATCGAGCATACATCTAGTTTCGGTTATCCACTGAAACTACTCATCTGGGATTATTGATGCAGATGATCCTACATGAATGCGGTGGTGGTCGTCACCAAGAACAGAGGCACTACTGTAGGCATGTTCCACGGTTATCCACCTCGAATATGCATGCAAATGACATGAAATACATAATTACTCCACTACTACAAGCCCATATCTTTGAAACGACTAAAGAAAAAAACTTACTTGGGAGGAAGCAGTCTTCCTACGCTTGGATCTTCTTAAGACAAGTGCAATATTGGAGAATAATACTTCATTAATATCTAACTATTACAAACTAGAGCTCTTACTATTACAGAGCTTCTCTCTTTCTCCTTCTTTCCTTCTCTCTCGATGCATTTCTAGTAACAAGAAGTCTTATTTATAGACTCCGGACTTCAAAGTTTATAAAACATAACTTAATAAAAGATAGAACGAAATTCAAAAACTATTAAACATAGTTTGACAAAAGATAAAAGAATCTTCTTTTACTGTTTACATAGTGTTTGGTGACGTCAGCATTGCGTCAGCAACATCTTTGCATAGTAACAGCATCTTTTTGTGGCATCAGCATGATGACGTCAGCAGCTGTGTAGGCAGTATTTTCAGACAATTACTGTTCCTACTTCGAAATCTTCATTTGTGAGGCTAATGACTTCAGCAATAGTCTCATTGTATCTCAGGGGTTCATCGTCCATCATCTCCATGATGTTGGACCTGCATCTCCTTTTAGCCTTTGTAGTAACTTTCTCATCATGCTTCTTTTCATATTTTTTCAGAAAACAAGCAGCTTTCTTTTTCTTGAATCTTCGTCCAAGTATTTGTCCATATCTGTTTACCCATCTTGGAATCGGACGATCTCCAAGTTCGGCAATGATTATTCTTCTGTATCTTCTGTTGTGTTCACTTCTTCTGGAAGGCCTTCTACGAGCCATCTGATCTTGTAGAACTGGATGAACTGGGTCCACCATCTTCCACTGATAGTAGCCTTTTAACCTGCACCAGCATTTCATCAATGGATCTGACATATTGCTGGATGGGAGGCTCTAGAGCTTCTACAATCTGTTTATCTGTAGTGAGATTATCTTTGGGAACTTCATTTGTCTTTTTCTTGTGTTTATTGACAAATGAGGTCATAATCTCCAACTCATTCATGACTAAGAGGTCTTTGGCACGAAGTAAATGAGCTATTAACTCTGTCTTTTCACTGTCAAGCTTGCGGTTTGCAAGCCTTAAGCTGTTAACTTCTTCAACAAGACGGAGCGAGCACGTCCTGTATATCTCACACTGTTCTGTTAAATCTTTCATTTCCATCTTTGTGATGGAACACTCATCACATGCCATGAGTGCGCCTTTAAAATCTTTTTGGTCAACTTTCTCAATCTTGGGATCTTTGTAGAAGTTGATACCAAGGGTTTTCCTGGCATCCTTCAGAGCTTCAGAAAGATCAACATAACCTTTGTATAGAGGCTTGTCAAAGTTTCTGATACAAACAGAGACATCTGACCATTGTGTGTAAATTCCGGGAAGCTTTCCCTTAAACACAACGTAATATCTGTAGCTGGATTTTGACTTGGAGTAAGCCATATTCATCTGATAATTTAAGCAATTCATGACTGAACTGAAGTAGTCACGTTTGCTCTTATCTGCTGGTTCTTGGACACTCTGATGGTGAGAAATCCAAAGATTATCTAAAATTGTTCTATCTTCTTCTTCAACTTCAAGTAAAACCTTGAATTGAAATCTTTCATCTATGGTGTAGAGATATCTCTGCCCATACATAATCTTCTTTGGTACATGCTTCCTTTTCAAGATAGCACTTCCCATCTGAGAAACTTTATCTTTGCTGCTCCGGGTATTAACCACAGAAGCTATAATCTCTTCGATAGAAGTATCTTTTGACTGGGAACCAGTCGTATCTTCAGAATCTTTGGGTTGGGAATCAGCCATATCTATTTCCTACAAATTATTTTCCAAATAAGGATCTGGATAATCCATCTGCAAGGAAATTATCTTTACCATTAATATGTTCAAAGGTTATATTAAAACCCTTGTTTATAATTGTATCTCTAAAAATCAGCCATCTTCTTTGGGAAATCTTTTTCTCATAAGAGAATTAAGCAAATTGCCCAAAAGCTCCCTCCATTGGAAATCCCCTCTACAGGTACCCGCAGTTTGCAAACAGATGCCAGTGACAAATTATGGGCAGCAATCCTCTTTGAAGAACTCCATGGAAAAAGACGGGTTTGTGGTTATAAAGGTGGTACTTTCACTACAGCTGAACAGTCATACCATAACAACTTTAGAGAGATCCTTGCTGTCAGAACATGCATTGAAAAATTTCAAATCCACCTCATTGGTCATACACTCTAGATTGAAATGGATATGACAACATTCCCCCCACATACTCCAATTCAAGTCAAGGATGCTTCCAGATTCTCAATTGTTAAAACGGGCGCAATGGTTCTGTAAATGGTCATTTACAGTAAAAGATGTCAAAGGCAAACATAAGGTGCCAACAGATTTCTTATCTAGACCCTTGAAGCCACCCTAGGTATCCAATCTGTCCTCCCTCTCTGTTTCCCATTTACTCTTGGGGTTTCGTCCTCAAGACCACCTCCGAATTCCCCCAATGGAAAATCTCCTTCTGATGACGACATTGGACCACCTCATCTCTCCAACCTACCTCCAACAATTTATAGTGATATCCCCTGTCGCACTATCACCAGCCGATGCAGAACCACTTATCAAGATAATTTGGCAGTTCTCTTCTCTAAATATGGCATAAGAGATGACTGGTTGAAGTGTCATCTAGCTTTTCCCTACCACACCCAATTCAACATCTTCCATACTTGATCATTCTCCAAAGAATATTACGTGTTCTTCCAAAATCTCTTTCTTGTGCACAAAGTAGCCCTTTTCGTCCCTTGCCATTCCATTACGCGTTACCTTCAACACTACCTCCAAGATACTCATCCCACTCTTCCTATTCCACCAGCTTATCAAGGTCCTCTGCATTGTGGAACCTGACTTACCACGAGGAGCTTGATAAGCATGCATTTACCATTATTTATTTGATTTACATTCCCCATACTTATTTAATTGAAGAGAGCTAATTGAGTATTTTTGTGTATTTTTCAGGAATAAGGTGATTTTGGATATTAGAGATAATATGGAGTAAAGTTGGCAAATATATTAGATATTGGTGGATTTTAAATCATGGCATTCAATCTTGCTGCCCAAGAAATCATGAAAAATGAGATCTTAGTCAAATTGGAAATAGGTGGAGGTCTAAGGAACAAAATTGGTAAAAAATCTGAAAATCGGGTAAATAGACATACCTTCAGTATTTTTGGCATATCTCTCTCGTATGAGCTTGGATTGTGGTGATTCAAGACACTATGGAACGATATTGAAAATATATAAAACTTTATAGTCTTGAGTTTTTCCGAAATCCGAATAAATAGAGGTCAAATATACAGGTAAAAAGAGGGGATTCATTGTGTGCGGGAGACATAAAAGAGAAGCCAGCCAAAGAGAAGAAAAGAAGTCGGCGAACGAACGGCTCTCATCTCTCTCATTGCTGAAGAAGATGACCACATCTCTCTCTCTCTCTCTCTCTCCCTATGTTTCATCTTTATTTTTCTTATGATCTTTGTGATAATGAGTAGCTAGTTCATTTTCTTTGGGATGTAGATGAACCATGTTGATTTCATTAATTTCATTGTTCTGTCTCTTCTAGTTGATTGTGTTTGAGTTTGGCCAAAGATGTTCTATAGCTCAGCGAACTAAGCGTGCCAAGCTTCCACGAAGGACGATAGTCTTGCGAAGATAGGGCATATCTAGGAAGTCCATCCCTAATTTACTTTGAAGTGTAGAGTTATATCGGTTAAGGAAAAGCATTGGGGATTCAAAATCTTCAAATATTCAAAGTTTAAGTTTTTGCATTAATTAATAGATTTAGTTTAAATTAGGTTGTGTTAAATTCAATCTTAGTAACTTAGCCTTTTACTTCCCCATAGTTCAACCCCGTACTTTTTGCTTGCTAGATTAGCATAGCATTTTATTTTTGATTGGTTAGCGACTCGATCAAATTTTGGCGCCGTTGCCGGAGAACCAAAGCACGGTTGCTTGGATTGATTTTTGTCAATTAGGCATAAATTTTAGAGTTTTTAATTTTTAATTTTTGTCTTTGATTATTTAACTAATCTCTTTTTCTTTTGTTTTATAGGTTACTGCAAGAGTAGCAATTCGATAATTAGATTAGGTTGTTATCTTTTCTTCTTAGATATAATTGTATTTAGGACTTTTCAATTGTAATATTTGCATTAGATTGGGTTGTTTAGGTTAATTTTTAAAAATCCCATCCCTCAGATCCCACATGTGTAACATTTGTTCGAAAGATCATGTGGATTGCGCTTCAGGTACGTCCTAAACTCTCCCTTTTGCTATACTTATTTTCTTTTAATTTTACTTATTTCGCTTCTTCTTTTTTTTCTTCTTCTGTATGCATGCATGGTCGTCGGTCCCTATACCTTGAGTTGACTCCACTTGACTTAGAGTTAGAAGAGACTTTGGCCAACCTTAGAAGGCAAAGAACCATGGCAAACTATGAGCCTCCAATGAGGCCCTTGAGTGAGCATTTCATTCCTACGATATATACTCCGGTTTCTGTATTAAGTTGCCTGAAATAGAGGCGGCTCAATATGAGATCAAATCTAGTGTGATTCAAAATGCTACCATCTTTTTGTGGACTTGCCAATGAAGAGCCTTATAAGCACTGAGATAAGTTTTTAGAGGTGTCCTCCATGGTTAAAAGTCAAAACCTTTCAGTTGATGCTTTAAGGTTACTTCTTTTCCTATTCTCCCTTAAAGATAAAGCTATGCATTGGCTTGATTTTTTAGACAATGTTAAAATTTCTAATTGGGCAGAAATGCAACAAGAGTTCCTTAAAAAGTTCTTCCCCATTGGCCGTACCAATAGCATTAGGAGAGTGATAACGAGTTTCTCCCAACAAGAAGAAGAACAGTTTCATGAGGCCTGGCAAAGACTAAAAGAATTACTAAGAAAGTGCCCCCACCATGCTATTCCTAAATGGAAATTGGTTCAATGCTTTTATGATGGCCTTAGAGACCGACATAGGCAAATAGTTGATTCTTCTTGTGGACTTTCATGCACAAGAATGAGAATGAGGCATGGGAACTTTTTGAGACCCTTAGTGAAAACTCCCAACACCATGCTTCAGCAGCTAGGACTGAGATTCCATCCATTGGGCAACCAAAGATGAGTGGTCTCTATGAGATCAATCCTACCATTGAGATGAGCACTAAGGTTGACTTGCTACCAAAGAAATTGGACCATCTCTTATCATTAGGACAACAAACCCCATCTCCACTTCCTACAAGTTCCTCTCCACCTAATCAGATTGAAACATGTGCTTTATGTTCTAGCCTATCCCATTATGTCACCGATTGCTATTTGGCTACACAATATCCTGAGTTTGTTAAGGAGCATACACATTTAGCCCAAGGAGTCTCTAAACTGGGCAATGATCCATATTCCAATACCTACAACCCAGGATGGCGAAACCACCCCAATTTTTCATGGCGAAACTCAATGCCCAATCCCTCTAATCAAATAGGGTCAACATCTTCAATGCATTTTTAAGCTCAAATAGGGATGAAGAGTGCTTTGCGATTAACCTTATTGATGAGGTAGTGGTTGATTATATTCCAAACATGCTTATTGATGATCCCCTACAACATTACTTGCCATTTGGGGAATCTAACCTAAATATTGAGGAAGTCAACACATTGTTGGACTCTTCCACTTCTTTGGAGAAGTCACCATTCACATTTAGATTTGAGCCTCCACCTCCATTGGCTGCATCTCACTGAGTCTGGCTGAAGACTATAAAGTTAGCACTTTATAGGAGGCAACCCATTTGTTTAGATGTTATTTCTTGTTCTTTTTTTCTCTTTTCTTTGTTTGTGGTTAGGCTTTATTGTTGCGTGCTCTATCATGATTTCAAACATCGGGTAAACTCTTTTTGCTCTATTTGCTTCTATCATTTTTTTTATATATCTTGCATGCACTGAGGTCATGGCAAAATTTAAGTGTGTGTGGGGGGGGGGGGTTGTCAACTCGAGTAAGACTTGTTGATAGTTGCTAGAGCATTGTCACAAAGATGAAAAGTGCCCAATTTTTTCTGGCTTTGGTAAGATACATGTTTTAATTCTTTGATTAGATACAAAATGAGAGTTTATGTGTTTTAGAAATCCCATCAGATGTAATGAACACCCTCTTGAGAGAATAGTAATGGGTTTTACATTTTGAGACTGAGGTTGAATCGGAAAATAGGAACTCCAAGTAGTCCTAAAGGTTTGACCATCTAGTTATCTTGTATTGCCTTGTACTTATGGTGACAAGTTGAGACTGATTTTAGATTATTTAAATGTCAAGTGAATTGAAGTATAATGTGAAAGAAAAAAAAAAGGGAAAAAAGAATCTGCTGAAGTTTAAAGTTTAGACCTCCTCCATAGTAACCGGGTCTCGGTGTCACCAACATCGTGCCTCACGTCAAACAATTGGGGTGTCTTTGGTCCAGTCTTGGCATGTAGCCTCATTGGCTTGAGTAAGTAAGTTCGAGGGGTATTCTACACCTAATCCCTTAAGGCCATCTAGATTGAAAGCGGCTGACCCAACACTCGTTACATAGGCCATCGAGAAAGCTTAAGAGGCAAGACATTACACGGACTAGAACAGCGACCATTGAAGAAAGAAGTGAAGTAATGTGTTTATAAAGGTGAAATGTCTAAGAAGGTTAATATTGCTTAGATTTTGAGTTCTTGGTATTATTTGATACTTAGTTTAGTCTTATCTGAGGGTGAACTGGTAGACTGGGGATAAGAGGAGACTTCTCAATAGAATTGTTTGCCTAGAGCTAGACACAAGAGAGGTTGTAAAGAGCTTAAGTGTGGGGGTGCCTATATTCCCTTCAATCTTTAATGGAATGTCTTTGTCTTGAAATCTATCTTTTTACTCATACTATTGCCAGAATAATTAGAAGAGCACACATACTGGACCTCTTTACGTCCCAACTGAGAGTAGATGGAATGCACCAGGCTGTGACTTTCGACGACATACTATACTGGATTGAGCACTAGATGATCTTGTCCATTCTCTGTGATGAGGAGTGCACTGCTGTTAAGAAGGACAAGTGCATGCTTCAATCTGCTAGAGTGATCTCACACATTGATAGCGGAAACCTCGTGCCTAAAGGAAGGCACCAAGACAAGATCTCTCCAATGGAGGCACACGTCACCTATTCTCTCTACATCGGCTTTCCGATAGACTTGGCCTACATCGTCCCGAATGCCATGTGCGCAAGGCACACACAAAAACAAGACTTGAGCTCATTCTTCTCTATTTTGGGATTCCTTCCTTTATTGTTTCATCCAAACAAGCAATTTCTCCCCCTTTGGACCTCTTAAGAGAAAAACAAACTAACCACATGGGATAACTCAAGTAATGGGCCATCCCCTACTTGGAGGGAAACCCAAGCCAAACAAAATCATCTTAACCTTCTATTTAACAAGTTAATATATTCACTAAAACAAACAAATAAAATATTGAACATGTCTCGTACAAAAAAAAATACTAAGTATGTGTAAGGCTTCTTCTATACAATAATTGAATGATCATTCCGTGGACATTTAGGATCTTTCTTCCGTGTGTGCTTCTATATTGGGGTAATCCCATAATTGCCAGATTGGTTACTTACTTTGCTCCATAGAGGACCCAGTCCCTAAATTCATCAACAATAACTGAAAATTTAACACCATTATGTGGTGACCTTCCAGCAGTGTAGCGGATCCAAGTTCCTAAATTTATCATCTATACATAAAGCCAGACCATAGACCAACATAAATCCTTTTATTTTTTTCTTTACAAAAAATAAATAAAACATCTTTATGAAAAGGGGATAAAAAGGATTACAAGGAAAAATAAACACTCAAACTGGCAACAACAACTCCCCCAATACACCCATCGCTCACCAGTTCCTTATCAAGTGGTATACTCAGTTGAGGGAGAATCCCCTGACCAAGAACCTTCATTAAGAAATTATTCCACTCACTCAAAAAGAGAGAAAAACAAACTGCGAAACAACATAACCAAACTAACAAGCCAAAGAACCACATATTACCTACTCTCTTTTTCTTCCTCTCATTCTTTTTCCTAAAGAAAAGGGCAGCCAATCCTTATTTGAATGTGGATTTCTTACCGCACAGTTAATATTAACAAGAACAGTGAGTTAAGATCTCTCTCGCTAAATTCACGTGTAAAGCCCAAATATGGATGGAAATTCAGAGCATAAATATCAACTCCCTCCCACAAGCGTTACAACTTGAACGGAGTCCACTAGACATCTGTTGGAGTTCGTATCAACCAAACCTCTCGTCCCAAGCAAGGTCTCTAAGGCTCTGCCTGATCCTTGTTTATGATCCTAGCTCGTTTGCCTTTCTCACTTGTCTTATAGTCTTTATTTTCTTAGGAGAAATCAACGATGGATTCGGGCAGGCTTCTTATGTTAATATGTTTACTAGGCTTCCTTCTATGGGTGGCTAAAGCTAGAACTATTGAGACTCGGCTTCTCAAATCAAAACATAAAAAAGGAACCTCGAAAGGTGAAACTCCGACTGGAACGCCATCACCAGCATCTGCACCGAGAGATGCTTCCGGGCCGCCACCAGGTGATGATTCACAGGGTACAGTGTTTGATGTCACCAAGTATGGAGCAGTTGGCGACGGGAAAACAAATAATAATAAGGCCTTCCTTAATGCATGGGCCGCTGCATGTAAATCTACTTGAACCATCCAGCCTTTTGGTCCCAAAAGGTGACTACTTTCTTACTTCAATCATGTTTAGTGGTCCTTGTGGAAACAAGAAATCTCCTCGTGTTGAGATAAGCGGCAAATTAATAGCTCCAACTTCCTCGGGATCTACCGAGTCATGGATCACATTTGATAGTCTAAACGAGCTGGACATCACTGGGTCCGGAACTGGATCTCTGGATGGTCAAGGAGAAGCCTCTTGGGGCAGTAGTTGTGATCACAATAGCAATTCAAACTGCAAAATGGCTGAATCAGTGAGTTATTGTATTTTTACATGGAAACAATTGGATCCTTAATATTTGTTTCCCTTCTTGAACTTTCGCTTTTGTTGCAGACCTTGCGCCTTTTTAAAATTACCGGCGGATCATTAAGCGGCATCACTTTAATCAACAGTAAGGCTTTTCACATAGGTATTGTTGAAAGCGGTGACTTTACCGTCCATGATATCAATATCCAAGCCCTGCGACGAGCCGAAACACTGACGGTGTGCACATCGGCGACTCATCCGGCATCACTGTTACTAACAGTAATATTGGAACCGGTGATGATTGTGTTTCTGTCGGAGACGGTACTTCCAACATTTTAGTCTCCAATGTGAATTGTGGACCAGGTCATGGCATCAGGTAATGACATATTAATCATGCCTAAATACTTTGATAAATCTCCTAGTAATTAGTACATCAGATCTGAAACAATAAAGGGGTGTCAGAGAAAAAGCAACTAGCACAAGCACCCTGAGCCCAAATAGGATTAGATCGGGCCTGTATTTGAAGTTAGGTGTGGGCTAGGTTCATCATATATAAAGCATGTGCTTGATATAAATGGGCTTTGATGAGCTTTGTTATTTCCATGATATTATGGGCATTAAAGCTTGGGCTTAGCCCTAGTAGGATGCAATGGGTTTGCAAGTTCCATGACTAAATGGGTGCATGATAATCAAGGTGAACTAGGGGTGGGCGGTTGTTGGGAAAACCCTACTAGGGTTGGTCTGGGTCAAGTTTACGCTTGGCCCTAGCAGGGGTACGCAGGGCTAGGTATTAGATTAAGGCTCCTACGGTTGGGTTAAATCTCAAAGCCCCCTCCGCCGCCAAAAAAAAGGAAACAAGAAAAGGAGGGATGATGAAAATTGTTTCAAACGGCTTTCTCCAAGTTTTGTTCTTTGTTTTGCAGCTTGGGAAGCCTTGGGAGATATCAAAATGAAAAGGAAGTGAACGGTATCACGGTGAAGAGTTGTACTTTTTTGGGAACCGACAATGGCGTCCGGATCAAAACATGGCCAGCATCAGAAGACAACAAAGTTTCTAATGTTATATTTGAGGATCTTATCATGAAAAATGTGAAAAACCCCATCATCATCAACCAAGAATATTGTGACAAGAACCAGTGTGACTCCTCGGTAAGTTCGATGAGCCCAACGAGTAAAATAATGTGACATCAACAAAATACTACCCAATTTGATTGTACGAGTCATTGACAGTCTCTCTCCAAGCACAATTAGCATTTTGTTAGAATCACTCTCTTTTCATCAAGTTAATACATATATGCTCCCCACCCAATTAGACTTCGTGTGTGAGCTCACCTTGTCTAGGTTGGCATAAGTATGTTCGTCTAACCATCCCCTTTTGTGTTTGATAGAAGGGAGGTAGGTCGATCAGGTCATAGGAGAGGATCCTGATTGCTCTACCTCGTCTTTTTCACTTGAAGGCTGGTAATTATATATTGGCTTTGTAAACCTTGTCTCTAAGATTACTAATGGCATTTATTAACCCTACCCAATGCACAGCCTTCACGTGTGAAGCTCACAGACATTCTTTTCAAGAACATCAAGGGTACATCTGCCACCAAGGAAGCAGTTGCCCTCATATGTAGTCAAGCCGTACCATGCGAAGGAGTACAGCTCGTTGATATTGATTTGACATCAAGTGATGGTGACAGCACCTCTGTTTGTGAGAATGCAAAAGGGGTTACCTCGGGCGTTCAAATGCCAAGTCCGTGTTTTTGAGTCCATTCAATTTTGATTCTCGTACATCTGTGTAATTGGCTTCTTATGAATTGCTTTTAAAGAGTGATTCCTCAAGCTGGAGTATCTAGTTGTGTTTGGTTCAAGTACCTCAGCAAAGGAGAAACTATGGATGGAGAAAAGCATATGACACCTTCTCCATTAAAACATAACTACCTACCTATATTACTACTTCTCTTTGACTTGATTCAAAGTTCAATATATTGAAATTTAATTTCTTACGAAATATTCAATCTTTGATGGTCAATTTGTCTGGTTGCAAGGAAATTGAAGGAAGGGAAGGGAGATTTTCATACTTAAAAAAACAAATTTTCTAATAATTCATATTCATTACTCTAAGAAAAAATATAAATAACATCAAATAATTTAGAAGTTGATTATTAGATTTCACTTTACTTTGCACCCGATCAGCTTCGATTTCCAGAAGTAAATCATATTAACATACTACTTTTATAAACGCATGAACTCATGGAGGATGATAACATTTTTATTCCTAGAATACCCTCAATCACTCGCCAAAAGGGTTTGGTTACTTATGTAAAAAATTGTTATTGTACTTGCTCATTAATTAGTCTTTTACTCTAATTATATATTAATATTAATTGCAATGAATCTCCTCCATTAAAACCCAACTTATGATCTTCTTGATATTCATGCATAAATCCCAACTGTCTCAAATCCCATTAGAGAATTAAATCTACTAAAAATACCTCTACCCCACCCCACCCCTAAAAAAAAAAAAAAAAAAAAGATGTAGAAAAGCGTCACTATGGCATTACGAATATATCCACTCGTTTATTTATAGAAAAGGGAAAAGAAAAATATATTTCATTTGCAATTTAGTATTAATTGTAATTAATCATCTCCACTAAGCACAACCTCTTGATATTCATGCTAAGAATCAACCATTTCAATTCTCATACGAACTCCATATACTATAATAGTCGTCATAAAAAAAAAAAACATTGTACGAAAATGCCTCTACCAAATGAAATCAAGTGAATTAATCATCTCCACTAAAGCCCAACCTCTTGATATTCATGCTTAGAATCAACCATCTCAAGACTCATACGAACTCCATATACTACAATAGCCGTCATAAAAAAAAAAAGTACGAAAATGCCACTACCAAATGAAATCAAGTGATCAACACACCTATAATTATTCAAAAACCAACAAAAACTCACTTGCATTGCATGTAGTACTTTACTAGTTATACAAAGTGCGTGTATTCCTATTTCATGGAAAATTTTAACTTGATGAATTTATCCTCTATTTTAATTGAAATACCTTTATTTTCTTATTACCTACCATTTATTTACCTATTATTTTCTTTTCATTTTTTCGGTCACATATTCTTGGTAATTTATTTACTACCTTTTAAAAAAATATCTTCAAAGTAATTTTATTTACTTATGGTCTTCTTGATATTCATGCATAGATCCCAACTGTCTCAAATCCCATTAGAGAATTAAATCTATTAACCCCACCCCACCCCTTAAAAAAAAAGAAAAAAAGATGTAAAAAAGCGTCACTATGGCATTGCGAATATATCCACTCGTTTATCTATAGAAAAGGGAAAAGAAAAATATATTCATTTGCAATTTAGTATTAATTGTAATTAATCATCTCCACTAAAGCACAACCTCTTGATATTCATGCTAAGAATCAACCATCTCAATTCTCATACGAATTCCATATACTACAATAGTCCTCATAAAAAAAAAACATTGTACGAAAATGCCACTACCAAATGAAATCAAGTGAATTAATCATCTCCACTAAAGCCCAACCTCTTGATATTCATGCTTAGAATCAACCATCTCAAGTCTCATACGAACTCCATATACTACAATAGCTGTCATAAAAAAAAATTGTACGAAAATGCCACTACCAAATGGAATCAAGGGATTAACACACCTATAATTACTCAAAAACTCACTTGCATTGCATGTAGTACTTTACTAGTTATACAAAGTGCGTGTATTCCTATTTCATGGAAAATTTTAACTTGATGAATTTATCCTCTATTTTAATTGAAATACCTTTATTTTCTTATTACCTATCATTTATTTACCTATTATTTTCTATTCATTTTTTCAGTCACATATTCTTGGTAATTTATTTAATACCTTTTAAAAAAGTATCTTCAAAGTATATTTGTGCCTCCTCCACAATTTCAAAATGAAATCCTTATTGGAAATTTAGTTAACTTTCTTTTCTTTTCTTTTCCGAAGAAATCTTCTCCTGAATTTTATTAAACTCGAATAATGTGTGAGGATAGAGAAGCTCTGAGGGACATGGGGGCTCCAAGAGAATCTGTGTTCCAATGTTTGAAACATCCTGAGGAAGCAGGTAATGGAGGTGCTGGTGGTGGGGAAGGGAAGAAGTCGTATGCTGGTGTTGTGGGAAAAATTCAAGGTGCCCTAACATTGACTCTCTCCCATCTCTTGTGCATATTGGTTCTTATCGGAGAACTTTGATACCCCAACAGGAGTATGATGAATTGCAAAGCATCCAATTTCGTTGTTCATTGATCAACAGATCCAATCTTCGACTAACATTTGTTGGGATGAATTTTTATAATTTTTTCTTCAATTTATGAGGGAGATATGTTAGAGGTGTAGCGTCTTGGGTAATGGAAGGTGGCAAAATCTGTTTATTCAACTTCGAGAGATGTCATCCGGATTTTAATATTCGGGGTCCTCAACTAGTGGCCAAGCTGGTGTTGCAATTGAACCAATCCCTTGAGTTTAGAAAATAGATAATTGTATTAGCATAAAGGACCCATGCAACTTCATTATGGCATTGTGAAAGGACTCTAGAAAATATAAAAAAACAATTAATCTCTCTTCATGATCAGTGGAATGAAGTAGAAGAATTAAAACTATTAAAACCCTTCAACAACAATTTCTGTTTTGAGAAAGTCCAATTTGGCTGTGGATTCTCTCCCACACAAGGCCTTAACTTGTACGACAGAGCTACTTTTGCCCATATCCATTCCTTGGATTCTAGAGGCATGTAATCTGGATTTTAGGCATTTTTCTAGCAATGAAATTAGTCTACTCTTCAACAACAACAACAACAACAACCACAAAAAAAAAAAGAAGAAGAAAGAGAATTAATTAGGTCCAGAGTATGTTGTGTTTGTTAGCTTAGTCTCCACCTGTGTGATCCCTGTAACTTATTGTGATATTCGTAGTCTGCTTTTTACTCAAGTGCTCCGACTCAAAGATGATTCGACTCTCCTCAATATACCTCAGGCAACTGCTAATATGGCTTGTAGTAGTCGGTCACGTAATTTTGGTGGCAACAATGTTCGTTGAATGGTTCCCGTCGCCATGGCTATTGTGGACATTTTGGCAATTATCGTGGTGGAATCTCATTGATCTTTTAGCCAGCCACTCTTCTGACGATGTTGCCTCCCACTCTCACCATGGTTCTAGTGCTCATCCTTCATCTAATGCATCCTTCATCTAATGCATGAAACATATTGTCAGATCTGCAACAAATGGCTCATAAGGCCCTTGATTGTCGCCAGCGATCAATCACGTTCATAAGTCCCTTCTCGTATACAGAAGGACATCGTTATTATGTTATGTTTCTTAATGCTTTTAGTAATTTATTTTGGTGTATCCAATTGCCCTTAAATCTGAGGCTTTTCCTGTGTTTCAGAAGTTTAAAATGTTGGTCGAGAATGAATTTGAGCCGCAAAATTAAGAGATTCCATAGTGATTGGGCAAGGAGTACCCAACAATCTCTCACTTTCTTGACCAAGCTGGTATTGCACATCGTGTTACACGCTATCCTTTAGATGAGAAGGAGGAAGGTGCAGAATGCCGACTTCGTCGTATTGTAAAGATTAGGCTAGCCTTACATGCACATGCCTCTGTACCTTGGAATTTTTCGCAATAAGCATTAACTAAAGCAATTTTTTTATTGAGTCAGTTTCCCACCCCTATGCTACAAAATTTCTCTCCAATGTTTTGAATGCATGGTGTGCATCCAACTTACGATCACTTACCAGTATCTTGATGTGCATTATACATTGGCATGCTTCAACCATCCCCTACTGCATCATCATTTCCCAAAACCTCACCATCCTCTCCACCTATTTCCCCTTAACCTCGTACATTGACTTCGCCCTCTCCTTCCCAAGCCACTCCCATTCCCGCAAAGGACCGTGTGGTTGACCCACCTTGTCACACCCTCCCAGCCGGTACCCTATATGGCATACCCGAGAGTGTGATCCACAGCCCGAAGATCAGGTATCGAGTGATCAACCTCCCACATAAACAATAACATAATCATGAACAATCATAATAAAAGTGCGGAAGATAAACCATAGATCCAATAAAGAAAGAATGAATCATAAATGAATCAGAATAATAGATATAATCAGAGTGTCAAACAGATAAGTAAAGTGAGGCAAAAATCCCACTTTAAAACCAGCGGAAAAGTAGCTCTAAAAGAATAAACTAGACAAAATCTAATCCCAGTAGCAAGTACATTGGGTAACTAAATTGTTCTCCACTTTATAGACAACATCCTTATAAGTGTAAATCTCATAAATGGCACAAGGACGCTTCCACTCAATGGTCGGACTAAGCATCGTACGGAGCATAACCACTCGCGGGATCTTCAGAGTAATTGTGGTAACCGCAATCACCTTCCTGGAGATATGCCTCTTCGCCTTGCGCTTCTTCATAGGGACCGTCATAATACTCAGTACCTGCAGGATAGTCTAACAAACATTGTACAATAAAGGAATGAGTTTCAAAGAAACTCAGTAAGGCAGTTAAAAATCCATAATAACATAAATGGTAGGATTCCAGAACAATCATAAATGCAATATGATATGAGACAAGCAATGAATGAATGAATCTAACTCTATGTATGCTGGTCTCTATTGGCAGACATGCTTTAAGTCATAGCACCGTACTTCTTTAGGAAAGTCCACTCACATCCTCAACCATTTAAGATATCTTGGATTCTCTCACGGATCATTTCACCGGTCTTGAGCAGCCGATTGGTAATGGGTCCTTCATCCCTCGGGACAAACCTTGGCGGGGGGTTAAGTCAACACACTCTCTCACAACCATTTGGTATAAGTGCTGGCGCATGTCGGGGTAAAACCTAGCCAAATGCAAGTCTTCTACTTAGTTACATCAAGTCAGATCCAGATACGTCCATTCCTCGTCCCTGACGATCCTTTCCGGTATCCTTCACACTAGAGTCCCCATAGTCCCTGACTACGGACTCATCAACCCTATTGGTTATCCACATATGGTAAACGGGAAGCTCTCACGTCCTCTCACGGGTTGGTTACCGGTCTTAAGCGCCCGTGAGCCCAAGTCTAACCATATGCAACCCTACCAATAAATGGCCCCCACAATGTGATTCCTGTCCTCTCACGGGTTGGTTACCGGTCTTGAGCGCCCATGAATCCCCATTGCTACCACGGGTCGTTCGGGTCTCAATACCCCTCCGATTAGGGTCGACATAACAGGACATCCTAGCCAAACACTACTAGACAATCCTAGATATGTCATCCAATAGTTTAGGAAGGTGTCCAGAGGGCATCTCCGGAAACATCCCATAATATTCCCGTAGTAGTCCAAGGACAGAAATGTCAAAAGGACACCTCTCCTTTCCAAACCATACTTAAGCATACACATGCATCAATTCATATCATCACATGTATGGTAACTTCATATATGGAAAGAAATCAATAATTACAATCACTTGTATACAATTGGTAAGTAAATCATACATGAATCAATTTAATATGAATAAGTAATGCTACTGTAATCAAAGTTATGCAACAGTAGTATATCATTGTAAGAATCTAATTTAGGAAACATGTCAATGATATTCAAATATAGAAACTAGATTCATGCTATCTATGTAATTAAGGAAATAACCATCCTTACCTTTTATAACTCGCAAAGGAATCCTAAGAAATCAAGTAAGATCTTGGCAAACTTGAGAAGAATGTCCTAAACAAGTATATACAACATATTAGGAAAGATCCCTAACAGAAAAGATACCAAAACATCCAACACGGACCAATTCGGGAGTTGCTTTGTACTCATTGGTCGAGTGGATTGGTCGACTGGTCCAGTCGACCAATCAGTCGACCAATGCAGACAGTAGCCTAAAAAAAACAGAGTTTTAAGATATGAAATCCGAATTTGGTGGTTCAAAAGGGTACTAATCAAGGGGTAAACTACATCAGCAGTATTCCAACATATAGGGTACCTCAAAACACCAATCAAATCAAGATATCAAGATCCAACTTAGGAAACAAAAAGTTACCATAATTAGATCAACCATGGATCTTGATGAATTCGAAATAGAAATCAAAGACAAGAACAATAGGAGGATGGATCATTGCTTCAGGTAATGGTATCATGAAAACATACTTAGATCTTCAAGGAACAAGGCTTAGAAGCATAAATCTAAATTAGGAAATAAAACCTACCATATATGTAACTACCATGCTTCATGAAGAACACATAGTATGGTAGAAGAGAACAACTAGAGATTGATAGATCATGGATCATGGAAAGAAAACACAGTAACTAACTACTAACATGATCAACATAGAAGATCCAAAGAGATCAGAATTCAAATAAGATGTTTAACAAGATTAGATCATGGTTTGATCATGATTCCTTCAAAAGCTTGCAATGATCATGGTTAAGATCATTGTTCTAGCCTCAAATCCTTAGGATGATCATGAGAACATGTTCAGAGATGTTTGCAACAGAGAATGCAGCATCTCTTCTACTGTCTCAACTCAAAAAAGGAAAGAAAAACAAAGATGGAGGAGAAGAAGAGAGAGTAGACATACCTTTTGATGCAAAAAGAAGAGTTTCGACGAAGATCCGTCAAGAAAACACCAAGGATGCAAGGGAGATGACTTGCAGAGGTCTTTGGTTCGTTCCAGAGAGTTTGGAGGCAGCAAATACGAAGTGGACTCGAGATTGGACTTAAATAGGGCAAGAACAACCTAATTGCCAAAGACAACACTCATTGGTCGAGTGGATTGGTCGACTGGCCCAGTCGACCAATCAGTCGACCAATGCTGACAGCAAGACCAAAACAGGGAATTGAAGGCCCAGATCAAATCCAATCCTAAAGGGGTTTTGCACACAAGTCAAGTGACTTACCTAATAGGTAGAAATGCCTTCAAACCAAGATAGAGAGCACTCCAAGTCCATCAACTAATCCGATCTTCATCAAGATTCAGTTTCCATAAATAGAACTTCCTCATCAACTTTCATGGATTCAAAGCCAGACACCAAGTCCTCTCATCGGGATGGCCCAAAGCTGACTTCTTACTTTACTTCGGGTCACTGGACCTACAAATAACAAGGTTTCCGGGTCAAGGTTAGGGCTGGGTTTTACATTCTCCCCCCTTAAAGAAATTTCGTCCCGAAATTGAAAGCGTACTGTGCTTCCAAAGAGGTAAGGAAACTTCTCCTTCATATCTTCTTCCTTCTCCCAAGAAGCTTCTTCAGGGGTATGGTTCTTCCACCGAATCTTCACCAAAGGGATGGTGCGATTCCGCAGCTGCTTGTCCTTCCTATCCAAGATTTCAGCCGGTTCTTCATCATAGGTCAAATCAGCACTTAGTCCTTCAGGTGCTTGCAACAAAATGTGTTCCGGATTCTCTATGTATTTTCGGAGCATCGAAATATGAAACACATTGTGAACACCAGCAAGAGGCGGAGGTAATGCTAATCGATACGCAACAGGTCCAACCTTTTCCAAAATCTCGAAAGGTCCAATGTAACGAGGGCTAAGCTTTCCCTTAACATTGAATCTCATCACACCCTTCATTGGTGAAACCTTCAGAAAGACTTTCTCTCCAACTTGAAATTCCAAATCGGTCCTTCTCTTATCAGCATAAGATTTCTGTCTTGATTGGGCAGACTTAATCCTTTCTCTTATCATATCTACCATAGCACTCGTAGCTTCAATTATCTCAGGACCTAAGACTTTTCTTTCACCTGTCTCGAGTCCAAGACAAAGGTGTCCTACAAGTACTTGCCATACAAAGCCTTGAATGGAGTCATGCCTATTGTTGCTTGATAACCGTTGTTATAGGCAAACTCAACCAAAGCTAGGTGTTCATCCCAATTACCACCCATATCCACCACACAAGATCCGAGCATGTCTTCCAATGTCCGAATTGTCCGCTCGATTGTCCATCGACCGTGGATGATGAGCTGTACTCAAGTTCAATTGGGTTCCCAAGGCCTTCTGCAAACTATTCCAAAACCTTGAGGTGAACCCGGGATCACGATCCGAAACAATACTCAATGGCACACCATGCAGATTGAACCACATTATCCACATAAAGCCTTGCTAGCTTATCCGGAGTATGAGTGATCTTCATAGGAATGAAATGGGCTGATTTGGTCAACCTATCAACAATCACCCACACAAAGTGTCATTGCCTTTACTTGTCCGAGGCAAGCTAGTCACAAAGTCCATGGAGATATCCTCCCACTTCCAACTAGGAATAGGAAGAGGCTGAAGTAATCCAGATGGAGGTTGTCGAACGGCTTTCACACGTTGGCAAGTCTCACACTTGGCAACAAAATCATCAACATCCGCCTTTAGACCAATCCACCAAAAATGTTCCTTCAAATCCTTGTACATCTTGGTGCTTCCCGGGTGTATAGTAAAGACTGACTGGTGTGCTTCCTTCAATATTTATTTCCTAACTTCTTCATTTGCAGGCACACACAGTCTTCCTCTAAACAACAAAGCACCATCCATGGATATACCAAAGTCGGGGTCCGACTCGAGATTCGAAGAAATCTTCTCAACTTTGATAAAAAACTCTTGATCGAACTCTGCAGAGCAACAATCTTATCTCTAAGACCAGATCTTGCCGTCATGGCAGAAAGAATAAAATCAGAATTCTCAGGGACGATTTCCAAATCAAAACTCTCAATAGAAGACCACAATGGTAAACTCAACGCATTCAAATCCAAAGTCTTCTTCTGGTTCTTCCTACTAAGAGCATCAGCAACAACATTTGCTTTCCCAGGGTGATACTAAATATCACAATCATAATCAGAGACTAGTTCCAACCATCTCCTTTGTCTCATGTTCAACTCCTTTTGGGTAAAGAAGTATTTCAAACTCTTATGATCCGTGAAAATGGCAATCTTCTCACCGTAAAGGTAATGTCTCAAAATTTTCAAAGCAAAGACAACGGCGGCAAGTTCTAGATCGTGAGTGGGGTAATTCTGCTCATAATCCTTCAATTGCCGAGAAGCATAGGCTACGACCTTGCCATGTTGCATCAGTACACAACCCAAACCAATCTTTGACGCATTGGTATAAACTGTCATACCACCGGAACTATCAGGTATAGTCAAAACCGGGGCACTTGTCAATCTATCCTTCAACTCTTGGAAATTCTTCTCACAGGCGTCAGACCAAACAAACTTTTCTTCTTTCCTGGTCAACTTAGTCATAGGAGCAGCCAACCGAGAAAAGTTCTCAATAAACCTTCGGTAGTAACCCGCCAATCCAAGAAAACTTCTTATTTCCGTTACTGACTTTGGTCTTTCCCAATCAGCCACAGCTTGGACCTTTTCAGGATCGACACGAATACCTTCGGCTGAAACTACATGACCAAGGAATACCACTCTCTTAAGCCAGAAATCACACTTGCTAAACTTAGCGAACAACTTCTTTTCTCGCAACCTTTGCAAAGTGAAACTTAGATGACTCGCATGCTCTTCTTCGCTCTTCGAATAGATCAAGATGTCATCAATAAAAACAATCACAAACTTGTCAAGCACATCATGAAATACTCGGTTCATGAGGTCCATGAACACCGCAGGAGCATTAGTCAATCCGAAGGGCATGACTCTAAACTCGTAGTGACCATACCGCGTTCGGAAAGCTGTCTTGAAGATATCACTAGACTTCACTTTCAATTGGTGATATCCGGACCTTAAGTCAATCTTTGAGAACACAACAGCACCCTTCAACTGATCGAAGAGATCATCAATTCTGGGCAGCGGATATCTGTTCTTGATAGTCAACTTATTCAACTCACGGTAGTCGATGCACAAGCGCATACTACCGTCTTTCTTCTTGACGAACAAGACCGGAGCTCCCCAAGGTGACACACTAGGCTGTACGAAACCTCTATCAATGAGCTCATTCAACTGATTTTGCAACTCTTTCAACTCAGTAGGAGCCATCCTGTACGGAGCTTTAGATACCGGAGCGGCACCAGGGACGAGATCAATAGAAAATTCGACATCCCTGTCAGGAGGCACTCCCGATAGATCATCGGGGAAGACATCAACAAAGTCGCAGACAACTCGACTTCATCGACTCTTTTCTCCACTATACTCTTGCCTTCGGATGAAGCATCATCCACTAGGGCATAGACTTGCATCGGTGCGGACAAGCACTTTCTTACAAACCCTTCTCTTTTCACCCTGAAATTCCAAGACCGGACTTCCACAAATATGGAACTGGATCTTCTTTGAGGAACAAAGGAACACAGCTTTGTGGGCTGTCAACCAATCAATTCCCAAAATAACATCGAAGTCCTTCATGTCAAGAATCACAAAATTGGCTTCCAAGTTCTTCTCACCAATCAACACAGGACATTTAGATAACCCCTTATCTAGTTTCACAACAGACCAGTAGGTGTACTAATCAATAAACAACTAGACAACTTCTCGGGGATTAGGTTAGTCTTCTTGATGAATGCAGATGACATGAACGAATGAGATGCACCCGTATCAAATAAGACAAATGCGAAATAGAAGCGACTAACAATGTACCTGTAATTACATCATGGCTTGAATCCCGCTCAAAGACGGAAATACTGAAAACTCTACCGGAGGGAGGAGCAGGAGCACTCTTCACCACCGGGGCGGAGCTCTGGGCAGGCCCGCCGGACAGGCACGAGCAAAATGACCAGCTTGCTTGCGGTAGAAGCAAACAGGATTGCTTTGGATCCAACGAGGGGTGGCTGCAACAGAGGGCTTCGAACAAAAGGCCTTGCACTTGCACTTGCACTTGCACTTGCTGGTGGTCGGTTTCCGCCATACCGTCTAAACTGGCCGGGCTGCTGAAAACCCGTGTTCGACCTACACTCTTAGCCCGAAAGGTAGGAGTGGGGTAGGGTATAGGTCTCACAAAACGACGGTCATTAAGATCCACCAAACCAGAATTCCTTGATCGCCGGGGCTTTTGCACACGAGCACTTTCCTTCTCTGTTTCTTCCAACTTCTTCGAGTTCTGCACCACTTGAGCATAGCTCACTATAGGCCGGATCGTGAGGTAAGCTTTAATGGCGGGCGCGAGTCCTTTGAAGAACTTCTTTGCTTTCGCGAGGTCATCCTTCGGAGAATGCGGGAGCAAAGAAATGAAGCTCCTCGAACTTCGTTGGTACTCCAACACGACGAGTTCCTTGAGTCGGAATCATGAACTCGGCTTCCTTCGCATCTTTCACCGCCTCGGGAAAGTAGTTCATACAAAAAGCCTCTTTGAATAATTCCCAAGTTACAACTCCCGCATGCAAACCTTCCAAAACAAAGCCGAGTGGAGATCCACCATGCATCGGCTTCTTGTTGCAACTCGTTCGAAGCAAACAAAATCTTTCGAGCTTCCGAGCATTGCAGATGTCGGAAAGCCTTCTCCAACTCACGAAGCCACTTGTTAGGAAACAAGGGGTCCTTGGTAACTCCGGTGAAAGTGGGTACTTGCATCTTCGAAAACTCTCCATCAGAGTAGTATGCGGAGTTCCAGCTAAACCTCCCGCATTCAGGATGCGGCATGAGGATTCACATTAGCACTAGCCCGGGTCTCATTATGCAGAGTCATGAAACCCACCAACATCTGGTTGAACTGAGCTGCTTGCTGCTGCATCATATTGCCCATAATATTGGCGATATCTCGAAAACTTCCAACATTCGGGGCACCGGGTATCTCATGAGTACCCTGATCAACATTAGGTATCTCGCCACCTCCATGAGGTACTTCACCACCTCCCTGAGGTATTTCACCACCTCCATGACCACTGGATTCACCACGCCCACTTCTCAGAGTAACCATTCTGCAAAACCGAGAACATCAAAATACCGAATTTCGAAGATTGAACATAAACCACAAGTCCAAATGATTTGAAAACTTAAATCATGCTTAAATATATCCATATAGTCATCAAACAATATTCCATAAGGCAAAAATCACATTTTCCAAAAATCCAACAGCAATTGAGGTCTCTGTGACCATTGGTCGAGTGATTGGTCGACTGACCCGGTCGACCAATGAGTCGACCAATGCGATGCAGTAATGCGAAAATTCGCATTATAAGCCTCATTTTCACATTCCAACCTCAATCTAACTTCTTCCAAAGGCGAGAGAGCTCTGGGGGGGGCCAGGGGGGGGGGGGGCCCCCCCCCCCCCAGGGAAAGCCCCCAAGGGTTCCCACAAGTGTTTTGGGGGTGTGTGGGGCGCCCCCCCCCCCGCGGCCGGCCCTCCCCGGGGGGGGGGGGTGTGGCGCCAAGCAAGAAGGGGGGGCGGTTGGGGATCAACCTCCCACATAAACAATAACATAATCATGAACAATCATAACATGAGTGCGGAAGATAAATCATAGATCCAATAATGAAAGAATGAATCATAAACGAATCGGAATAATAGACATAATCGAGTATCAAACGAGATAAGTAAAGTGAAGCAAAAATCCCACTTTACATCCAGCGGAAAAGTAGCTCTAAAGAATAAACTAGATAAAAGCTAATCCCAGTAGCAAGTACATTGGGTAACTAAATTATTCTCCACTTTGTAGACGACATCCTTGTAGGTGTAGATCTCATAAATAGCACAAGGACGCTTCCACTCAATGGTCGGACTAAGCATCGTACGGAGCATAACCACCCGTGGGATCTTCAGAGTAATTGTGGTAACCGCAATCACCTTCCCGGAGATATGTCTCTTCGCCTTGCGCTTCCTCATAGGAACCGTCATAGTACTCAAGACTGCAGGATAGTCTAACAACATTGTACAATAAAGGAATGAGTTTCAAAGAAACTCAAGAAGGCGATTAAAATCCATAATAACACAAATGGCAGGATTCCGTAACAATCATAAATGCAATATGATATGAGACAATCAATGAATGAATGAATCTAACTCTATGTATGCTGGTCTCTATTGGCAGACATGCTTTAAGTCATAGCACCGTACTTCTTTAGGAAAGTCCACTCACATCCTCAACCATTTAAGATATCTTGGATTCCCTCCAACCATTTAAGATATCTCCGGGCGACCGATTGGTAATGGGTCCTTCATCCCTCGAGACAAACCTTGGCAGGGGGTTAAGTCAACACACTCTCTCACAACCATTTGGTATAAGTACCGGCGCATGTCGGGTAAAACCTAGCCAAATGCAAGTCTTCTACTTGGTTACATCAAGTCGATCCAGATACTTCCATTCCTCGTCCCCGACGATCCTTTCCGGTATCCTTCACACTAGAGTCCTCATAGTCACCCCGACTACGGACTCACCAACCCTATTGATCATCCACATATGGTAAACGGGAAGCTCTCACGTCCTCTCACGGGTTGGTTACCGGTCTTAAGCGCCCGTGAGCCCAAGTCTAACCATATGCAACCCTACCAATACATGGCCCCCACAATGTGATTCCCTGTCCTCTCACGGGTTGGTTACCGGTCTTGAGCGCCCATGAATCCCCATTGCTACCACGGGTCGTTCGGTCTCAATACCCCTCCGATTAGGGTCCGACATAACAGGACATCCTAGCCAAACACTACTAGACAATCCTATATATGTCATCCAACAGCTTTAGGAAGGTGTCCAGAGGGCATCTCCGGAAATATCCCATAATATTCCCGTAGTAGTCCAAGGACTGAAGTGTCAAAAGGACACCTCTCCTTTCCAAACCATACGTAAGCATACACATGCATCAATTCATATCATCACATATATGGTAACTCCATATATGGAAAGAAATCAATAATTACAATCACTTGTATAACATTGGTAAGTAAATCATTCATGAATCAATTCAATATGAATAAGTAATGCTACCGTAATCAAAGTTATGCAACAAAGTAGTATATCATTGTAAGAATCTAATTTAGGAAACATATTAATGATATTCAAATATAGAAACTAGATTCATGCTATCTATGTAATTAAGGAAAATAACCATCCTTACCTTTTATAACTCGCAAAGAATCCTAAGAAATCAAGTAAGATCTTGGCAAACTTGAGAAGAAGGTCCTAAACAAGTATATACAACATATTAGGAAAGATCCCTAGCAGAATATATATCAAAATATCCGAAATGCACCAATTTCGGAGTTGTTGTACTCATTGGTCGAGTGGATTGGTCGAGTGGTCCAGTCGACCAATCAGTCGACCAATGCAGACAGTAGCTTATAAAATCAGAGTTTTAAGATATGAAATCCGAATTTGGTGGTTCAAAAGGGTACTAATCAAGGGGTAGACTATATCAGTAGTATTCTAACATAAAGGGGACCTCAAAACACTAATCAAATCAAGGTATCAAGATCCAAATTAGGAAACAAAAAGTTACCATAAATAAATCAAACATGGATCTTGATGAATTTTGAAATAGAAAACAAGGACAAGAACTATAGGAGGATGGATCATTGCTTTTGGTAATGAAAACATGAAAACATGCATAGGTCTTCATGGAATAAGGCTTAGAAGCATAAATCTAAATAAGGAAATAAAACCTACCATATATGTACTATCATGCATCATGAAGAACACATAGTAAGGTAGAAGAGAACAACTAGAATTCTATGGATTATGGATCATGGAAAGAAAACACAACTATTAACCACTAACATGATCAATGAAAGAAGATCCAAAGAGATCGGAATTCAGATTAGAAGATTAACAGAGATTAAATCATAGTTTGATCATGAATCCTTCAAAAGCTTGCAATGATCATGGTTAAGATCATTGTTCTAGCCTTAAATCCTTAGGATGATCATGAGAACATGTTCGGAGATGTTTGCAACAGAGAATGCAGCATCTCTTCTACTGTCTCAACTCAAAAAGGAAAGAAAAACAAAGATGGAGGAGAAGAAGAGAGAGTAGACATACCTTTTGATGCAAAAAGAAGAGTTCCGACGAAGATCCGCCAAGAAAACTCCAAGGATGCAAGAGAGATGACTTGCAGAGGTCTTTGGTCTGCTCCAGAGGGTTTGGAGGCAGCAAATACGAAGTGGACTCGAGGTTAGACTTAAATAGAGCAAGAATCAACCTAATTGCCAAAGACAGCACCCATTGGTCGAGTGGATTGGTCGACCGGCCTGGGCCGACCAATCAATCGACCAATGCCGACAAAGAAGGCCAAAACAGGGAATTGAAGGTCCAGATCAAATCCAATCCTAAAGGGGTTTTGCACACAAGTCAAGTGACTTACCTAGTAGGTAGAAATGCCTTCAAACCAAGATAGAGAGCACTCCAAGTCCATCAACTAATTAGATCTTCATCAGGATTCTGTTTCCATAAATAGAACCTCATCATCAACCTTCATGGATTCAAAGCCGGACACCAAGTCCTCTACCGGGATGGCCCAAAGCTGACTTCTTACTTTACTTCGGGTCATCGGACCTACAAATAACAAGGTTTCCGGGTCAAGGTTAGGGCTGGGTTTCACATTCTCCCCCCTTAAAGAAATTTCGTCCCCGAAATTGAAAGCGTACTCGTGCTTCCAAAGAGGTAAGGAAACTTCTCCTTCATGTCTTCTTCCTTCTCCCAAGAAGCTTCTTCAGGGGTATGGTTCTTCCACCGAATCTTCACCAAAGGAATGGCGCGATTCCGCAGTGTACCGCTTGTCCTTCCTATCCAGGATTTCGGCCGGTTCCTCATCATAGGTCAAATCAGCACTAAGTCCTTCAGTGTGCTTGCTGCAAAATGTGTTCCGGATTCTCTATGTATTTTCGGAGCATCGAAATATGGAACACATTGTGCACACCAGCAAGAGACGGAGGTAATGCTAATCGATACGCAACAGGTCCAACCTTTTCCAAAATCTCGAAAGGTCCAATGTAACGAGGGCTAAGCTTTCCCTTAACATTGAATCTCATCACACCCTTCATTGGTGAGACCTTCAGAAAGACTTTCTCTCCAACTTGAAATTCCAAATCGGTCCTTCTCTTATCAAAGATAAGATTTTTCTCTCGATCAAGCGCACTTAATCCTTTCTCTTATCATATCTACCATAGCACTTGTAGCTTCAATCATCTCAGGACCTAAGACTTTTCTTTCAATTGCCTCAGCCCAAGACAAAGGTGTCCTACAAGTACTACCATACAAAGCCTTGAATGGAGCCATGCCTATTGTTGCTTGATAACCGTTGTTATAGGCAAACTCAACCAAAGCTAGGTGTTCATCCCAATTACCACCCATATCCACCACACAAGATCCGAGCATGTCTTCCAATGTCCGAATTGTCCGCTCGCATTGTCCATCGACCGTGGATGATGAGCTGTACTCAAGTTCAATTGGGTTCCCAAGGCCTTCTCGCAAACTATTCCAAAACCTTGAGGTGAACCTAGGATCACGATCCGAGACAATACTCAATGGCACACCATGCAGACGAACCACATTATCCACATAAAGCCCGGCTAGCTTATCCAGAGTATGAGTGATCTTCATAGGAATGAAATGGGCTGATTTGGTCAACCTATCAACAATCACCCACACAAAGTGTCATTGCCTTTACTTGTCCGAGGCAAGCTAGTCACAAAGTCCATGGAGATATCTTCCCACTTCCAACTAGGAATAGGAAGGGGTTGAAGTAATCCAGATGGAGGTTGTCGAACGGCTTTCACACGCCGGCAAGTCTCACACTTGGCAACAAAATCATCAACATCCGCCTTTAGACCAATCCACCAAAAATGTTCCTTCAAGTCCTTGTACATCTTGGTGCTTCCGGGTGTACAAAAGAAAGACCGACCGGTGTGCTTCCTTCAATATTTCTTTCTTAACTTCTTCGCTTGTCGTGCACACACAGCCTTCCTCTAAACATCAAAGCACCATCCATGGATATACCAAAGTCGGGGTCCGACTCAGATTCGAAGAAATCTTCTCAACTTTGATCAAAAACTCTTGATCGTAACTCGCAGAGCAACAATCTTATCTCTAAGACCAGATCTTGCCGTCATGGCGTAAAGAATAAAATCAGAATTCTCGTGGACGATTTCCAAATCAAAACTCTCAATAGAAGACCACAATGGTAAACTCAAAGCATTCAAATCCAAAGTCTTCTTCTGGTTCTTCCTACTAAGAGCATCAAGCAACAACATTTGCTTTCCCAGGATGATACCGAATATCACAATCATAATCGGAGACGAGTTCCAACCATCTCCTTTGTCTCATGTTCAACTCCTTTTGGGTAAAGAAATATTTCAAACTCTTATGATCCGTGAAAATGGCAATCTTCTCACCGTAAAGATAATGTCTCCAAATCTTCAAAGCAAAGACAACGGCGGCAAGTTCTAGATCGTGAGTGGGGTAATTCCGCTCATAATCCTTCAATTGCCGAGAAGCATAGGCTACGACCTTGCCATGTTGCATCAAGTACACAACCCAAACCAATCTTTGACGATCGGTATAAATCGTCATACCACCGGAACTATCGTGTATAGTCAAAACCGGGGCACTTGTCAATCTATCTTTCAACTCTTGGAAATTCTTCTCACAAAGGCGCGACCAAACAAACTTCTCTTCTTTCCTGGTCAACTTAGTCATAGGAGCAGCCAACCGAGAAAAGTTCTCAATAAACCTTCGGTAGTAACCCGCCAATCCAAGAAAACTTCTTATTTCCGTTATCGACTTCGGGTCTCTCCCAATCAGCCACAGCTTGGACCTTTTCAGATCGACACGAATACCTTCGGCTGAAACTACATGACCAAGGAAAACCACTCTCTTAAGCCGTAAATCACACTTGCTAAACTTAGCAAACAACTTCTTTTCCCGCAACCTTTGCAAAGTGAAACTTAGATGACTCGCATGCTCTTCTTCGCTCTTCGAATAGATCAAGATGTCATCAATGAAAACAATCACAAACTTATCAAGCACATCATGAAATACTCGGTTCATGAGGTCCATGAACACCGCAGAGCATTGGTCAATCCGAAGGGCATGACTCTAAACTCGTAGTGACCATACCGCGTTCGGAAAGCTGTCTTGAAGATATCACTAGACTTCACTTTCAATTGGTGATATCCGGACCTTAAGTCAATCTTCGAGAACACAATCGCACCCTTCAACCGATCGAAGAGATCATCGATTCTCGGGCAGCGGATATCTATTCTTGATAGTCAATTTATTCAACTCACGGTAGTCGATGCACAAGCGCATACTACCGCTCTTTCTTCTTGACGAACAAGACCGGAGCTCCCCAAGGTGACACACTAGGCTGTACGAAACCTCTATCAATGAGCTCATTCAACTGATTTTGCAACTCTTTCAACTCAAGAGGAGCCATCCTATACGGAGCTTTAGATACCGGAGCGGCACCAGGGACGAGATCAATAGAGAATTCGACATCTCTCGTCCGGAGGCACTCCCGATAGATCATCAGGGGAAGACATCAACAAAGTCGCAGACAACTCGACTTCATCGACTCTTTTCTCCACTATACCCTTGCCTCTTCAGATGAAGCATCATCCACTAGGGCATAGACTTGCATCAAGCAGCAGATAAAGCACCTTCTTACAAACCCTTCTCTTTTCACCTTGAAATTCAAAGACCGGACTTCCACAAATATGGAACTGAATCTTCTTTGAGGAACAAAGGAACACAGCTTTGTGGGCTGACAACCAATCAATTCCCAAAATAACATCGAAGTCCTTCATGTCAAGAATCACAAAATTGGCTTCCAAGTTCTTCTCACCAATCAACACAGGACATTTAGATAACCCCTTATCTAGTTTCACAACAGACCAAGAGGTGTACTAATCAATAAACAACTAGACAACTTCTCGTGGATTAGGTTAGTCTTCTTGATGAATGCAGATGACATGAACGAATGAGATGCACCCGTATCAAATAAGACAAATGCAGAAATAGAAGCGACTAACAATGTACCCGTAATCACATCATGGCTTGGATCCCGCTCAAGATCGAAATACCGAAAACTCTACCAGAGGGAGGAGCAGGAGCACTCTTCACCACCGGGGCAAAGCTGGGCAGTGCCGCTTCGGACAGCACGAGCAAAATGACCAGCTTGCTTGCAAAGAGAAGCAAACAGATTGCCGGATCCAACAGGGGTGGCTGCAACAGAGGGCTTCTGAACAAAAGGCCTTGCACTCGCACTTGCACTTGCACTTGCATTTGCTGGTGGTCGGTTTCCGCCATACCGTTTAAACCGGCCGGGCTGCCGAAAACCCGTGTTCTCGACCTACACTCTTAGCCCGAAAGGTAGGAGTGGGGTAGGGTGTAGGTCTCACATAACGACGGTCATTGCGATCCACCAAACCAGAATTCCTTGATCGCCAAGGCTTTTGCACACGAGCACTTTCCTTCTCTCGTTTCTTCCAACTTCTTCGAGTTCTCGCACCACTTGAGCATAGCTCACTATAGGCTGGACTCGTGAGATAAGCTTTAAGATGGCGGCTAGTCCTTTGAAGAACTTCTTTGCTTTGGCGAGGTCTTCCTTCAAAGAATCTGGAGCAAAGAAATGAAGCTCCTCGAACTTCGTTGGTACTCCAACACAGACAAAGTTCCTTGAGTCGTAATCATAAACTCAGCCTTCCTTTGCATCCTTCACCGCCTCGGGAAAGTAGTTCATACAAAAAGCCTCTTTGAATAACTCCCAAGTTACAACTCCCGCATGCAAACCTTCCAAAACAGACGAGTGGAAATCCACCATGCATCAGCTTCTTGTTGCAACTTCGCTCAAAGAAACAAAATCTTCTCCGAGCTTCCGAGCATTGCAGATGCCGGAAAGCCTTCTCCAACTCACGAAGCCACTTGTTAGGAAACAAGGGGTCCTTGGTAACTCCAAGAAAAGTGGGTACTTGCATCTTCGTAAAACTCTCCATCAAAGTAGTATGAGGAGTTCCACTAAACCTCCCGCATTCAGGATCGCGGCATGAGGATTCACATTAGCACCAGCCCGGGTCTCATTATGCAGTAGTCATGAAACCCACCAACATCCGGGTTGAATTGAGCCGCTTGTCGCCGCATCATATTGCCCATAATATTGGCAATATCTCTCGAAACTTCCAACATTCGGGGCACCAGTGGATCTCATGAGTACCCCGATCAGCATTTGGTATCTCACCACCTCCATGAGGTACTTCACCACCTCCCCGAGGTATTTCACCACCTCCATGACCACCGGATTCACCACGCCCACTTCTCGTAGTAACCATTCTCGCAAAACCGAGAACATCAAAATACCGAATTTTCAAGATTCAACATAAACCACAAGTCCAAATGATTTGAAAACTTAAATCATGCTCAAAAATATCCATATAGTCATCAAACAATATTCCATAAGGCAAAAATCACATTTTCCAAAAATTCAACAGCAAATGAGGTCACCGTGACCATTGGTCGAGTGGTTGGTCGAGTGACCCACCGACCAATCGCCGACTAATGAAGACAGTAATGCAAAAATTCGCATTATAAGCCTCATTTCCACATTCCAACCTCATTCTAACTTCTTCCAAAGGTGAGAGAGCTCTAGGGAAAATATCCAAGAGTTCCCACAAGTGTTCTTGAGGTGATTTAGTGCTTCAACAACAACACCACAACACACCATCTTCACAAACAAGGTAAATCTCTCATTCTTTCTTCCATTTTCATCTTCTCATGCTTGCATTTCAACAAAACCATGCTTTACTTGTATCCAATGCTAGAAATCATGCTTAGGAATGCTTAGAAACATATTCCCTAGGTTTTAAACACAATGACATGCATAGACAACAAGTTTTAACACATTTGGTGCTCATCTCGCAAAGTTTTATACCGAAATCGATATCTTTAGAAAAATTTCGTTTTCTCTCAAACCGCTTGAAATTTTCGCACGAGATCAAATGCTACATGCTCAAGATGACATTGTAGATAGGTCCATACAATTTGATTTAACCAATTTCAACTTTTCAAAAATCCAATTTTGACCTAAATTGCAAAATCCCCAAATTTCCTTCTTGCTGAATTTTTCGCTTTAATCCATGTTTTCGATCGATTTTCATCAAAACAACTTCATAGACATGAAATTCCAAGTATTGTGCACATGCTAGTATGTTCAAATCAAATTTCCCCCAAATTTGAAATTTTCCGAAAAATTACGAAAATACCCTTTTGGCTCAAATCTTGAAATAGCACTAATTGGAAATGTCTCTTGTCTCTTCCACGGATACATCATGCAGAGGGGAGGACGAGGAGGAGGTAGAGGTCGAGGTCGCATCGTAGGTGCTCTTAGGGGCAGAGGTCGGTTCCTTTCGAGCCTAGAGAGGAGGTTAGGAGACCGGACCTATTTGACACACCTCAAGCCGAGTTTCGTACGAGGCCTACTTCAGCTATTGTAACATCGAGATGGGGCGTCTACTTCACTTACGCCAGCTCGTAGCCTTTAGGATCCGGCAGAGGTTCGACACTTTACAAGTGGACTCACCTCTTCACCGAGGATTTGCCGGTATACCCGGAGCTAGTGAGGTTGTTCTTCAAAGAACCTTACTTACACAGAGGAGGCTCTCGGGGCCGTGGACATCCACTCGACTTGTCCTCGGGAGCAGTGGTCCTTCGGACTCGGATTCGCTTCTCTACCCGGACACCGGCCGAGATCTTGCAGTGTCCCTTACTATCCACAGCAGCAGTGTGTGTGGATACCGCAGGAGCAGATCCGGGACAGCCATCCGATGCCGTACGAGCTTCGCGAGATATGCTCTACGCTATGGGATAGCCGCCGATGCTTCACACCGTGGACTAGCGGACGGATGACGGGTTCTCGCACGTATTATCGGTCGCATAGTCGGCCGAAACATCATGCCGAAAGCCGGACATCACCATCGGGTCACGTTGATGGAGGCCTTGGTCATTTACCGCATCTACATGGGCTTCGAGATCGATCTCTCCTACATCATTCAGCAGGGTCATGCCGGACTTAGTTCTCGCGGCCTAGCATGCGGAACCTTTGCTATGGGAGGCTTCGACTTTGATCTTCGGGCATTTCGGGGTGAGTTTCGAGGATACTCCGATGGACACTAGATCACAGTGGATACCCCATTGGGACTCGGACCATTCGACGATGAGACTACATCGCTTAGAGAGATCTCCCGGTCCAGAGGGTGAGGATGATGATGAATCGGAGGATGAGGATCAGGGATCGAGGATGGAGGAGAGGATATCGGTCCCGATAGTGATGATCAGGCCGGAGATGAACAGATATGCGCGAGGCCGAGCCTCGTGCATCACGAGTTTCCTTCATCACACTTCGAGGTAGGCGGCCCTTCACATGCGGTTCCGGAGACTTCAGATCTTGGTGCACAGATGAGATCGATGACTTCCATGCTAGAGAGGATGGAGGTCGGACAGAGCAGATGTACGAGAGGATGGAGTCTCGACAGACAGATAGAGCATCGAGTGACTCAGCCTAGCAGAGGAGTTCATGAGCATATAGAGACTCGAGTAGATCACCTAGATAGACCGTACCTTAGGATTTTCCATTTATGCATTTCAGATGTAATCATTGTAAAAAAACTTTTGAAATTAATGAAGTTCATTTTGTTTCTCTTTAATTATTGTATGTTATGCACTTTTCTTTTCCTTGCATTAGTGACATTTGTTCAAGTATAATTATGGTATGTTATTCGTAAATGTTCTCGTTATGCCTCAAAGTTCAAGTTTCTAATTCTCGTGTTCTATTATTCACTTCTAAGAGTAGAAGAGTCATTTCGGATCAATGACTCAGAATGTTCAGTTGTTGTCTTTTGTGGTTAGGATCTCCTCGAACCTTGGGCTCGATACCAATCATCACGCCCTCCCAGCCGGTACCCTATCCGGCATACCCGAGAGTGTGATCCACAGCCCGAAGATCGGTATCGAGTGATCAACCTCCCACATAAACAATAACATAATCATGAACAATCATAACATGAGTGCGGAAGATAAATCATAGATCCAATAATGAAAGAATGAATCATAAACGAATCGGAATAATAGACATAATCGTAGTATCAAACAGATAAGTAAAGTGAAGCAAAAATCCCACTTTACATCCAATGGAAAAGTAGCTCTAAAGAATAAACTAGATAAAAGCTAATCCCAAAGAGCAAGTACATTGGGTAACTAAATTATTCTCCACTTTGTAGACGACATCCTTGTAGGTGTAGATCTCATAAATAGCACAAGGACGCTTCCACTCAATGGTCGGACTAAGCATCGTACGGAGCATAACCACCCGTGGGATCTTCAGAGTAATTGTGGTAACCGCAATCACCTTCCCCGGAGATATGTCTCTTCGCCTTGCGCTTCCTCATAGGAACCGTCATAGTACTCAAGAGACTGCAGGATAGTCTAACAACATTGTACAATAAAGGAATGAGTTTCAAAGAAACTCAAGAAGGCGCTTAAAATCCATAATAACACAAATGGCAGGATTCCGTAACAATCATAAATGCAATATGATATGAGACAAACAATGAATGAATGAATCTAACTCTATGTATGCTGGTCTCTATTGGCAGACATGCTTTAAGTCATAGCACCGTACTTCTTTAGGAAAGTCCACTCACATCCTCAACCATTTAAGATATCTTGGATTCCCTCACAACCATTTAAGATATCTCGAGCAGCCGATTGGTAATGGGTCCTTCATCCCTCGAGACAAACCTTGGCAGGGGGTTAAGTCAACACACTCTCTCACAACCATTTGGTATAAGTACTCGGCGCATGTCGGGTAAAACCTAGCCAAATGCAAGTCTTCTACTTGGTTACATCAAGTCAGATCCAGATACTTCCATTCCTCGTCCCCGACGATCCTTTCCGGTATCCTTCACACTAGAGTCCTCCATGGCACCGACCAACTCGACTACGGACTCACCAACCCTATTGATCATCCACATATGGTAAACGGGAAGCTCTCACGTCCTCTCACGGGTTGGTTACCGGTCTTAAGCGCCCGTGAGCCCAAGTCTAACCATATGCAACCCTACCAATACATGGCCCCCACAATGTGATTCCTGTCCTCTCACGGGTTGGTTACCGGTCTTGAGCGCCCATGAATCCCCATTGCTACCACGGGTCGTTCGGTCTCAATACCCCTCCGATTAGGGTCTGACATAACAGGACATCCTAGCCAAACACTACTAGACAATCCTATATATGTCATCCAACAGTTTAGGAAGGTGTCCAGAGGGCATCTCCGGAAATATCCCATAATATTCCCGTAGTAGTCCAAGGACAGTAGTGTCAAAAGGACACCTCTCCTTTCCAAACCATACGTAAGCATACACATGCATCAATTCATATCATCACATATATGGTAACTCCATATATGGAAAGAAATCAGTAATTACAATCACTTGTATAACATTGGTAAGTAAATCATTCATGAATCAATTCAATATGAATAAGTAATGCTACTGTAATCAAAGTTATACAACAGTAGTATATCATTGTAAAAATCTAATTTAGGAAACATATTAATGATATTCAAACATAGAAACTAGATTCATGCTATCTATGTAATTAAGGAAAATAACCATCCTTACCTTTTATAACTCGCAAAGAATCCTAAGAAATCAAGTAAGATCTTGGCAAACTTGAGAAGAAGGTCCTAAACAAGTATATACAACATATTAGGAAAGATCCCTAGCAGAATATATATCAAAATATCCGAAATGCAGACCAATTCTGGAGTTGCTGTACTCATTGGTCGAGTGGATTGGTCGAGTGGTCCAACGACCAACCAATCACCGACCAATGCAGAGTAGCTTATAAAATCAGAGTTTTAAGATATGAAATCCGAATTTGGTGGTTCAAAAGGGTACTAATCAAGGGGTAGACTATATCAGTAGTATTCTAACATAAAGGGGACCTCAAAACACTAATCAAATCAAGGTATCAAGATCCAAATTAGGAAACAAAAAGTTACCATAAATAAATCAAACATGGATCTTGATGAATTTTGAAATAGAAAACAAGGACAAGAACTATAGGAGGATGGATCATTGCTTTTGGTAATGAAAACATGAAAACATGCATAGGTCTTCATGGAATAAGGCTTAGAAGCATAAATCTAAATAAGGAAATAAAACCTACCATATATGTACTATCATGCATCATGAAGAACACATAGTAAGGTAGAAGAGAACAACTAGAATTCTATGGATTATGGATCATGGAAAGAAAACACAACTATTAACCACTAACATGATCAATGAAAGAAGATCCAAAGAGATCAGAATTCAGATTAGAAGATTAACAGAGATTAAATCATAGTTTGATCATGAATCCTTCAAAAGCTTGCAATGATCATGGTTAAGATCATTGTTCTAGCCTTAAATCCTTAGGATGATCATGAGAACATGTTCAGAGATGTTTGCAACAGAGAATGCAGCATCTCTTCTACTGTCTCAACTCAAAAAGGAAAGAAAAACAAAGATGGAGGAGAAGAAGAGAGAGTAGACATACCTTTTGATGCAAAAAGAAGAGTTCCGACAAAGATCCGCCAAGAAAACTCCAAGGATGCAAGAGAGATGACTTGCAGAGGTCTTTGGTCCGCTCCAGAGGGTTTGGAGGCAGCAAATACGAAGTGGACTCGAGGTTAGACTTAAATAGAGCAAGAATCAACCTAATTGCCAAAGACAAGACCCATTGGTCGAGTGGATTGGTCGACGGCCCGCCGACCAATCAATCGACCAATGCCGACAAAGCAAGGCCAAAACAGGGAGTTGAAGGTCCAGATCAAATCCAATCCTAAAGGGGTTTTCCACACAAGTCAAGTGACTTACCTAGTAGGTAGAAATGCCTTCAAACCAAGATAGAGAGCACTCCAAGTCCATCAACTAATTAGATCTTCATCAGGATTCTGTTTCCATAAATAGAACCTCATCATCAACCTTCATGGATTCAAAGCCAGACACCAAGTCCTCTACCGGGATGGCCCAAAGCCGACTTCTTACTTTTCTGGGGGGGGGGGCCCAAAAAAAAAAAGGGGGTGGGGGGGGGGTGGGGGGGTTGCCCTTTGGGGTGGCCAAAAAAAAAAAAACACCACAACACACAATCTTCACAAACATGGTAAATCTCTTATTCTTTCTTCCATTTTCATCTTCTCATGCTTGCATTTCAATAAAACCATGCTTTACTTGTATCCAATGCTAGAAATCATGCTTAGGAATGCTTAGAAACATATTCCCTAGGTTTTAAACACAATGCCATGCATAGACAACAAGTTTTAACATAATGGTGTTCATCTCGCAAAGTTTTATACCGAAATCAATATCTTTAGAAAAATTCCGTTTTCTCTCAAACCGCTTGAAATTTTCGCACGAGATCAAATGCTACATGCTCAAGATGACATTATAGATAGGTCCATACAATTTGATTTAACCAATTTCAACTTTTCAAAAATCCAATTTTGACCTAAATTGCAAAATCCCCAAATTTCCTTCTTGCTGAATTTTTCGCTTTAATCCAAGTTTTCGATCGATTTTCATCAAACAAACTTCATAGACATGAAATTCCAAGTATTGCGCACATGCTAGTATGTTCAAATCAAATTTCCCCCACATTTGAAATTTTCCAAAAAATTACGAAAATACCCTTTTGGCTCAAATCTTAAAATAGCACTAACTGGAATTGTCTCTTGTCTCTTTCACAGATACCCACTATGCAGAGGGGAGGGCGAGGACGAGGTAGAGGTCGTGGTCGCATCGTAGGTGCTCTTAGGGGCAGAGGTCAGGTTCCTTCAGAGCCTAGACAGGAGGTTAGGAGACCGGACATGTTTGACACACCTCGGGCCGAGTTCCCGTACGAGGCCTACTTCGCCATCGCAATATCGAGATGGGACGTCTACTTCACTTACGCCAGCTCAGAGCCTTTAGGATTCGGTAGAGGTCAGGTTCCTTCATCACACTTCGAGGCAGGTGGCCCTTCACATGCGTTCCCGGAGACTTCAGATCTTGGAGCACAGATGAGATCGATGACTTCCATGCTAGAGAGGATGGAGGTCGGACAGAGCAGATGTACGAGAGGATGGAGTCACGACGAGGATAGGATAGAGCATCAGGTGACTCAGCTAGCGGAGGAGTTCGGAGCATACGAGAGATCGGAGAAGATCACCTAGATAGACTGTACCTTAGGATTTCCATTTATGCATTTCAGATGTAATCATTGTAAAAACTTTTGAAATTAATGAATTTCATTTTGTTTCCCTTTAATTATTGTATGTTATGCACCTTTCTTTTCCTTGCATTAGTGACATTTGTTCAAGTATAATTATGGTATGTTATTCGGAAATGTTCTGTTATGCTTCAAAGGTCAAGTTTCTAATTCAGTGTTCTATCATTCACTTCTAAGAGTAGAAGAGTCATTTCAGATCAATGACTCGGGAATGTTCAGTTGTTGTCTTTTTTGGTTAGGATCTCCTCGAACCTTGGGCTCGATACCAATCATCACGCTCTCCCAGCCGGTACCCTATCTGGCATACCCGAGAGTGTGATCCACAGCCCGAAGATCAGGTATCGAGTGATCAACCTCCCACATAAACAATAACATAATCATGAACAATCATAATAAAAGTGCGGAAGATAAACCATAGATCCAATAAAGAAAGAATGAATCATAAATGAATCGGAATAATAGATATAATCGTAGTGTCAAAATGATAAGTAAAGTGAGGCAAAAATCCCACTTTAAAACCAGCGGAAAAGTAGCTCTAAAAGAATAAACTAGACAAAATCTAATCCCAGTAGCAAGTACATTGGGTAACTAAATTGTTCTCCACTTTATAGACAACATTAAGTGTAAATCTCATAAATGGCACAAGGACGCTTCCACTCAATGGTCGGACTAAGCATCGTACGGAGCATAACCACTCGCGGGATCTTCGTAGTAATTGTGGTAACCGCAATCACCTTCCCCGGAGATATGCCTCTTCGCCTTGCGCTTCTTCATAGGGACCGTCATAATACTCAAGCACTGCAGGATAGTCTAACAAACATTGTACAATAAAGGAATGAGTTTCAAAGAAACTCAGTAAGGGCGCTTAAAAATCCATAATAACATAAATGGCAGGATTCCGGAACAATCATAAATGCAATATGATATGAGACAAGCAATGAATGAATGAATCTAACTCTATGTATGCTGGTCTCTATTGGCGGACATGCTTTAAGTCATAGCACCGTACTTCTTTAGGAAAGTCCACTCACATCCTCAACCATTTAAGATATCTTGGATTCTCTCACGGATCATTTCACCGGTCTTGAGCAGCCGATTGGTAATGGGTCCTTCATCCCTCAGGACAAACCTTGGCAGGGGGTTAAGTCAACACACTCTCTCACAACCATTTGGTATAAGTACCGGCGCATGTCGGGGTAAAACCTAGCCAAATGCAAGTCTTCTACTTAGTTACATCAAGTCAGATCCAGATACGTCCATTCCTCGTCCCTCGACGATCCTTTCCGGTATCCTTCACACTAGAGTCCCCATAGTCCCCGACCACGGACTCATCAACCCTATTGGTTATCCACATATGGTAAACGGGAAGCTCTCACGTCCTCTCACGGGTTGGTTACCGGTCTTAAGCGCCCGTGAGCCCAAGTCTAACCATATGCAACCCTACCAATAAATGGCCCCCACAATGTGATTCCTGTCCTCTCACGGGTTGGTTACCGGTCTTGAGCGCCCATGAATCCCCATTGCTACCACGGGTCGTTCGGTCTCAATACCCCTCCGATTAGGGTCTGACATAACAGGACATCCTAGCCAAACACTACTAGACAATCCTAGATATGTCATCCAATAGTTTAGGAAGGTGTCCAGAGGGCATCTCCGGAAACATCCCATAATATTCCCGTAGTAGTCCAAGGACAGAAATGTCAAAAGGACACCTCTCCTTTCCAAACCATACTTAAGCATACACATGCATCAATTCATATCATCACATGTATGGTAACTTCATATATGGAAAGAAATCAATAATTACAATCACTTGTATACAATTGGTAAGTAAATCATACATGAATCAATTTAATATGAATAAGTAATGCTACCGTAATCAAAGTTATGCAACAAGTAGTATATCATTGTAAGAATCTAATTTAGGAAACATGTCAATGATATTCAAATATAGAAACTAGATTCATGCTATCTATGTAATTAAGGAAATAACCATCCTTACCTTTTATAACTCGCAAAGGAATCCTAAGAAATCAAGTAAGATCTTGGCAAACTTGAGAAGAATGTCCTAAACAAGTATATACAACATATTAGGAAAGATCCCTAACAGAAAAGATACCAAAACATCCAACACAGACCAATTCTGGAGTTGCTGTACTCATTGGTCGAGTGGATTGGTCGACTGGTCCAGTCGACCAATCAGTCGACCAATGCAGACATAAAGAGCCTAAAAAAAACAGAGTTTTAAGATATGAAATCCGAATTTGGTGGTTCAAAAGGGTACTAATCAAGGGGTAAACTACATCAGCAGTATTCCAACATATAGGGTACCTCAAAACACCAATCAAATCAAGATATCAAGATCCAACTTAGGAAACAAAAAGTTACCATAATTAGATCAACCATGGATCTTGATGAATTCGAAATAGAAATCAAAGACAAGAACAATAGGAGGATGGATCATTGCTTCAGGTAATGGTATCATGAAAACATACTTAGATCTTCAAGGAACAAGGCTTAGAAGCATAAATCTAAATTAGGAAATAAAACCTACCATATATGTAACTACCATGCTTCATGAAGAACACATAGTATGGTAGAAGAGAACAACTAGAGATTGATAGATCATGGATCATGGAAAGAAAACACAGTAACTAACTACTAACATGATCAACATAGAAGATCCAAAGAGATCGGAATTCAAATCAGATGTTTAACAAGATTAGATCATGGTTTGATCATGATTCCTTCAAAAGCTTGCAATGATCATGGTTAACATCATTGTTCTAGCCTCAAATCCTTAGGATGATCATGAGAACATGTTCAGAGATGTTTGCAACAGAGAATGCAGCATCTCTTCTACTGTCTCAACTCAAAAAGGAAAGAAAAACAAAGATGGAGGAGAAGAAGAGAGAGTAGACATACCTTTTGATGCAAAAAGAAGAGTTTCGACGAAGATCCGTAAAGAAAACACCAAGGATGCAAGGGAGATGACTTGCAGAGGTCTTTGGTTCGTTCCAGAGAGTTTGGAGGCAGAAAATACGAAGTGGACTCGAGATTGGACTTAAATAGAGCAAGAACAACCTAATTGCCAAAGACAAGACTCATTGGTCGAGTGGATTGGTCGATCGGCCCATCGACCAATCACCGACCAATGCCGACAAAGAAGACCAAAACAGGGAATTGAAGGCCCAGATCAAATCCAATCCTAAAGGGGTTTTGCACACAAGTCAAGTGACTTACCTAATAGGTAGAAATGCCTTCAAACCAAGATAGAGAGCACTCCAAGTCCATCAACTAATCCGATCTTCATCAAGATTCAGTTTCCATAAATAGAACTTCCTCATCAACTTTCATGGATTCAAAGCCAGACACCAAGTCCTCTACTGGGATGGCCCAAAGCTGACTTCTTACTTTACTTCGGGTCACTGGACCTACAAATAACAAGGTTTCCGGGTCAAGGTTAGGGCTGGGTTTTACACACCTGCTCGTCCACCTCCTCCCAAGCATCATCCCATGGTAACTCGTCAACGCGATGGCACTCACCGTCCCAAAGTTTACGTATCTATCTCGGCCCCTCTAATTGTTGAACCCACCTCCTTCACCATTGCAAACGAACATCCAGAATGGCGTCAAGCCATGGACAATGGGTTTAATGCTCTCACAAGAAATGGTAATTTGGCCCTCGTCCAAATTCGTCTGGGTTTGAACATCATCGGTCGCAAGTGGGTGTTTCGTATTAAGAGAAAGGTTGATGGCATTCTTCATACATATAGAGCACGCCTTGCTGTCAAGGTTACAATCAAGGAGGAGGCCTCGCTTATAATGAAACATTCAGTCCCGTTGTTAAACCCACTACCACTCGAACGGTCTTATCCCTTGCATTTTCAAAATCTTTGGCTGTTGGCCAACTTGATGTCCAAAATGCATTTCTCCACGGAGTTCTTAATGAAGTGGTATTTATGTCCCAACCTCCAAGGTTCATCAATCCTATTCATCCTAACCATGTATGTTGACTCGAGCGCTCACATAATGGCCTAAAGCAAGCCCCACATGCTTGGTTTGATCATCTTAGCTGCTTTCTATTTGAAAATGGTTTTATAGGTTTGAAGACTGATACCTCTCTTTTCATACGCAACAAGGTTGATGCGATGATCTATATGTTAATTCATGTTGATGAGATCACTATCACTAGCAATAGTGATGCAACACTAACCCATTTCATCAGCACCATGGCATCTACCTTCGCTAACAAGGACTTGGGGCCTCTACATTATTTCTTGGGAATTAGTGTGCTCCCTACCTCTCATGGCCTTGTTCTTACACAATGCCAATACATTCTAGATTTACCAGCCAAGATAAATATGTCTCTTTGCAAACCGGTGTATACTCCAATGGCTTCATCAGCCCAATTATCCAAGTTTTTTGGTACTCCAATGAGTGATCTTAATTTGTATCCTAGTACACGCGCCTTGCAATATGCCACATTTACTTGTCCAGATATCAAATCCACAGCTAATCAAATGTGTCAATTCATGCGTTGCCCAACTCTCAATCATTGGGCAGCCGTAAATTGAATTATTCATTATCTCACGGCCACTGTTGACATTGGCCTCATCTTCACAAAACAACCTGGCGTGAAGTTATCTGCCTATTCTGTTGCTGACTGGGCTGGTTGCTCTGATTATCAAAAATCTACAAGAGGATTTGCAATTTTTCATGGAACCAATTTGATATCATGGATTTTTCGAAGGCAAGCATCTGTGGCTAAACCAAGCATGAAGGCCGAGTATTGTGCATTCACTGATACTACTGTTGAACTCACTTGGCTAATATCTCAACTAAAAGAACTACAGTGTTTCTCCCCTCCGCTCCAATACTATGGTGTGACAATGTAGGGGCCATGTATCTCACTTCCAACCCAGTGTTTTATGCTAAAACTAAGCATGTTGAAATCAATTTTCACCTTGTGAGTGATTAAGTTGCCAAGGGCAATTTGGGTGCCCGCTTCATCTAAACTAAAGATGAAGTGGTTGACATTTTCACTAACACATTATCTTGTGCTTGCTTCAATATTTTGGCATCCAACCTCAAGCTGATTTCATCCCTGTTGAGTTTGAAGGGGCATATAAGAGAATATGTTAAAGATCCCTTAGATTAGCAAGATATCAGATGGAATTATCAAGATTTCATAGATTAATGATCACTTTACCATTAATGCTACCACAAGTCAACATATAATATAAGAAAATTAAGCAAATTGCCCAAAAGCTCCCTCCGTTGGAAATCCCCTCTGCAGGTACGCGCAGTGTGCACACAGATGCCGGTGAAAAATTATGGGCAGCAATCCTCTTTGAAGAACTCCATGGAAAAGGACAGGTTTGCGGTTATAAAGGTGGTACTTTCACTACAGCTGAACACTCATACCATAACAACTTTAGAGAGATCCTTGCTGTCAGAACAGGCATTGAAAAGTTTCAGATCCACCTCATTGGTCATACGCTCCAGATTGAAATGGATATGACAACATTCCCCCCACATACTCCAATTCAAGTCAAGGATGCTTCCAGACTCTCAACTGTTAAAACGGGCCCAATGGTCATTTACAGTAAAAGATGTCAAAGGCAAACATAAGGTGCCAGCAGATTTCTTATCTAGACCCTTGAAGCCACCCCAAGTATCCAATTTGTCCTCCCTCTCTGTGTCCCATTTACTCCCCGGGGTTTCGTCCTCAAGACCACCTCCGAATTCCCCCAATGGGGGAGTCTCCTTCGATGACGACTTTGGACCACCTCAACTCTCCAACCTACCTCCACCAATTTATAGTGATATCCCCTGTCGCACTATCATCAGCCGATGCAGAACCACTTATCAAGATAATTTGGCAATTCTTATCTCTAAATATGGCATAAGAGATGACTGGTTGAAGTGCCATCCAGCTTTTCCCTACCACACCCAATTCAACATCTTCCATACTTGGTCATTCCCCAAGGAATATTACGTGTTCTTCAAAAATCTCTTTGTTGTGCACAAAATAGCCCTTTTCGTCCCTTGCCATTCCATTACACATTACCTTCAACACTGCCTCCAAGATACTCATCCCACTCTTCCTATTCCACCAGCTTATCAAGGTTCTCTGCATTGTGGAACCTGACTTACCACGAGGAGCTTGATAAGCATGCATTTACCATTATCTATTTACATCCCCCATAGTTATTTAATTGAAGAGAGCTAATTGTGTAGTTTTCAGGAATAAGGTGATTTTGGATATTAGAGATAATATGGAGTAAAGTTGGCAAATATATTAGACATTGGTGGATTTTAAATCATGGCATTCAATCTTGCTGCCCAAGAAATCATGAAAAGTGAGATCTTAGTCAAATTGGAAACATGTGGAGTTCTAAGGAACAAAATTGGTAATAAATCTGAAAATCGGGTAAACAGACATACCTTCAGGATTTTGGATATATCTCTCTCGTATAAGCTTGGATTGAAGTGATTCAAGATGCTATGGAACGATGTTGAAAATATCTACAACTTTTAGTTTTGAGTTTTTCCAAAATCCGAACGAATAAAGGTAAAATCTACGGGTAAAGAGAGGGGATTCATTGTAAGCGAGAGACATAAAAGAGAAGCAAGCTACAAAGAAGAAAAGAAGACGGAAAACGCGGCTCTCATCTCTCTCATTGCTGAAGAAAAAGACCACATCTCTCTCTCTCTCTCTCTCTCTCTCTCTCTCTCTCTCTCTCTCTCTCTCTCTCTCCCTATGTTTCATCATTATTTTTCTTATGAACTTTGTGATAATGAGTAGCTAGTTCCTTTTCTTTGGGATGTAGATGAACCATGCTTATTTCATTAATTTGATTGCTCTATCTCTTCTAGTTGATTGTGTTTGAGTTTGACCAAAGATGTTCTATAGCTCAGCAAACTAAGCGTGCCAAGCTTCTGCAAAGGACGATAGTCTTGTGAAGATAGGGTATATCTAGGAAGATCATCCCTAATTTACTTTGAAGTGTAGAGTTATATCGGTTAGGGAAAAGCATTGGGGATTCGAAATCCCAAAGATCTTCATATATTCATAGTTTAAGTTTTCGCATTAATTAATAGATTTAGTTTAAATTAGGTTGTGTTAAATTGAATCTTAGTAACTTAGCCTTTTAGTTCCCCATAGTTCGACCCCGTACATTTTGCTTGCTAGATTAGTATAGGATTTTATTTTTGATTGGTTAGCGACACGATCAAATTTTGGCGCCGTTGCCGGGGAACCAAAGCACGGTTGCTAGGATTGATTTTTGTCAATTAGGCATAAATTTTAGAGTAATTTTAGAGTTTTTAATTTCTAATTTTTGTCTTTGATTATTTAACTAATCTCTTTTTCTTTTGTTTTATAGGTTACTGCAAGAGTAGCAATTCGATAATTAGATTAGGTTGTTATCTTTTCTTCTTAGATATAATTGTATTTAGGACTTTTAAATTGTAATATTTGCATTAGATTGGGTTGTTTAGGTTAATTTTTAAAAATCCCATCCCTCAGATCCCACATGTGTAACTTTTGTTCGAAAGATCACGTGGATTGCGCTTCAGGTACGTCCTAAACACTCCCTTTTGCTATACTTATTTTCTTTTAATTTTACTTATTTAGCTTCTTCTTCTTTTTCTTCTTCTGTATGTATGCATGGTTGTCGGTCCCTATACCCTGCGTTGACTCCACTTGACTTAGAGTTAGAAGAGACTTTGGCCAACCTTAGAAGGCAAGGAACCATGGCAAACTATGAGCCTCCAATGAGGCCCTTGAGTGAGCATTTCATTCCTACGATATATACTCCGGTTTCTTGTATTAAGTTGCCTGACATAGAGGCGGCTCAATATGAGATCAAATCTAGTGTGATTCAAATGCTACCATCTTTTTATGGACTTGTCAATCAAGAGCCTTATAAGCACTTAGATAAGTTTTTAGAGGTGTCCTCCATGCTTAAAATTCAAAACCTCTCAGTTTATGCTTTAAGGTTACTTCTTTTCCCATTCTCCCTTAAAGATAAAGCTAAGCATTGGCTTCATTTTTTGGACAATGTTAAAATTTCTACTTTAGCAGAAATGCAATAGGAGTTCCTTAAAAAGTTCTTCCCCATTGGCCATACCAATAGCATTTGGAGAGTGATAACGAGTTTCTCCCAACAAGAAGGAGAAAATTTTCATGAGGCCTGGGAAAGACTAAAAGAATTACTTAGAAAGTGCCCCCACCATGCTATTTCTAATTGGAAATTGGTTCAATGCTTTTATGATGGCCTTAGAGACCGACATAGGCAAATGGTTGATTTTTCTTGTGGTGGGACTTTCATGCACAAGAATGAGAATGAGGCATGGGAATTTTTGAGATCCTTAGTGAAAACTCCCAACACCATGCTTCAGTAGCTAGGACTGAGATTCCATCCATTGGGCAACCAAAGATAAGTGGTCTCTATGAGATCAATTCTACCATTGAGATGAGCACTAAGGTTGAATTGCTATCAAATAAATTGGACCATCTCTTATCATTAGGACAACAAACTCCATCTCCACTTCCTACAAGTTTCTCTCCACCTAATCAGATTGAAGCATGTGCTTTATGTTTTAGCCTATCCCATCATGTCACTCATTGCTATTTGGCTACACAATACCCTGAGTTTGTTAAGGAGCATACACATTTGGCCCAAGGAGTCTCTAAATTGGGCAAAGATCCATATTCCAATACCTACAACCCCGGATGGCGAAACCACCCCAATTTTTCATGGCAAAACTCAATGCCCAATCCCTCTAATCAAATACCTTATAGGCCATCTCCATTTAATATGCACCAAAATGCCTATAGGAATGAGCAACCATCTTCTCCACAACCCTCACATAATTCATCATTTGAGGATAAGGTACTAAAAGCACTTTGTGGATTAGAGCAAAACACTCAATTGTTGCATTCCCATTCTCAGTCCATTAACAAATTGGAAACCCAACTTGGTCAACTAGCTGATGCCATCAGTAGGAGGGAGGTTGGTCAGTTACCTAGTCAACCAATCGGTAACCCTAATCATCAAATTGGGTCTAGGAAAGAACAGGTCCAAGCAGTCTCTATTGTGACACGTAGTGGGAAGAAATATTATGCACCTTTGCCTACTCCCAAGCCATTGCCCATTGATCTTGAGAGTCGAGAGGAGGTTGATTTGACCCATGACACTGGCGATGATGCACACAAGCCTAGTAAAGAAACACCACCTGTGAGTATTTCCCATCAATTTCCTTGTAAGGGGTTGCACATTCCGATTGTAGAGGGTCCTACTCCTAAATCTTACACTCCCAAAGCCCCCTTCCCTGAATCTCTTTAGTCCTCAATTCCAGATTCTAGAAAGAATGCTAGGATGCAAGAGATGATTGATTTATTCCAACAAGTTCGTATCAATCTCCCACTATTAGATGCTATTAAGCAAGTCTCAGCTTATGCTAAGTTTCTAAAAGATTTGTGCACCCAAAAGCGTAAGTTGAAGACTCAAACACCTAAAACTGTGCACCTAACTGAACAAGTCAGCTCGGTAATTTCCAACCAACTGCCCCCAAAACTTAAAGATCCAGGTACACCTTTAATTTCATGTGTCATTGGAGATTTATCCATGAGTAAAGCATTGCTTGATTTGGGAGCTAGTGTGAATATTTTACCCGGTTCAGTTTATGATAGGTTTGGTCTAGGAGATTTGAAATCTACTGATGTGATTCTACAATTGGCAAACCGCTCAATCTAACGAACCCGTGGGCTACTTGAAAACGTTTTGGTAAAGGTTGAGGATCTATATTTTCCTGTTGATTTTTTTATCCTAGATATGGACAATACAACTACCAATAACTTACCACCAGTCATTCTTCGATGGCCCTTTTTAGCCACTGCGAATGCTTGCATCAATTGTAGATCAGGTGTCATGGACATATTATTTGACAATAAGAAACTTAGAGTCAACATCTTCAATGCATCCTTAAGCTCAAATAGGGATGAAGAGTGCTTTGTGATTAACTTTATTGATGAGGCAAGTGGTTGATTATATTCGAAACATGCTGATTGATGATCCCCTACAACATTACTTGCCATTTGGGGAATCTAACCTAAATATTGAGGAAGTCAACACATTGTTGGACTCTACCACTTCTTTGGAGAACTCACCATTCACATTTAGATTTGAGCCTCCACCTCCTTGGCTGCATCTCACCGAGTCCGGCTAAAGACTCTAAACTTAGCGCTTTATGGGAGGCAACCCATTTGTTTAGATGTTATTTCTTGTTCTTTTTCATCTCTTTTCTTTGTTTGTTGTTAGGCTTTATTGTTGCGTGCTCTATCATGATTTTAAACTTCGGGTAAACTCTTTCCTCTATTTGCTTCTATCATTTTTTTTTTATATATCTTGCATGCACTGAGGTCATTGCATAATTTAAGTGTGGGGGGTGTCAACTCGAGTAAGACTTGTTGATAGTTGGTAGAGCATTGTCACAAAGATAAAAAGTGCCCAATTTTTTTTGGCTTTGGTAAGATACATGTTTTAATTCCTTGATTAGATACAAAATGAGAGTTTAAGTGTTTAGAAATCCCATCTAATGTAATGAAAACTCTCTTGAGAGAATAGTAATGGGTTTTACATTTTGAGACTGAGGTTGAATCGGAAAATAGGAACTCCAGGTAGTCCAAAAGGTTTGCTCATCTAGTTATCTTGTATTGCCTTGTGCTTATGGTGACAAGTTGAGACCGATTTTAGATTATTTAAATGTGAAGTGAATTGAAGTATAATGTGAGGAAAAAAGAAAAAAAAATCTGCTGAAGTTTAAAGTTTAGACCTCCTTCTTAGTAACCGGGTCTCGTTGTCACCAACATCGTGCCTCAAGTCAAACAATTGGGGTGTCTTAGGTCTACTCTTGGCCTGTAGCCTAGTTGGCTTGAGTAAGTAAGTTCGAGGGGTATTCTACACCTAATCCCTTAAGGCCATCTGGCTTGAGAGAGGCTGACCCAACACTCGTTACATAGGCCATCTAGAAAGCTTAAGAGGCAAGAAATTGCACGGACTACAACTGCGACCATTAAAGAAAGAAGTGAAGTAATGTGCTTATAAAGGTGAAATGTCTAAGAAGGTCAATATTTCTTAGATCTTGAGTTCTTGGTATTATTTGGTACCTAGTTTAGTCTTATCTGAGGGTGAACTGGTAGACTGAAGATAAGTGGAGACTTCTCGATTGAATTGTTTGCCTAGAGCTAGATTCAAGAGAGGGTGTAAAAAGCTTAAGTGTAGGGGTGCCTATATTCCCTTCAATCTATAATGGAGTGTCTTTGTCTTGGAATCTATCTTTTTACTCTTACTATTGCCAGAATAATTAGAAGAGCACTTAAGAATTTTTTGTGTATATTCTCTGGAAACACTCACGAGACGCAACTCGTCCACTAGGGTAACCTAGGGGTTTAAAGGATTGTTGCACATGCTCAGTGCAACCGTGATTCCTATGAAAGTGAGTTAGGTTTTTCTATATTTATTTCCCGTATTGCATTTATTGTTTCGTTTTGCTCGAGGACTAGCAAACACTCAAGTGTGGGGGTATTTGATAAGCATGCATTTACCATTATTTATTTGATTTAATTCCCCATACTTATTTAATTGAAGAGAGCTAATTGAGTATTTTTGTGTATTTTTCAAGAATAAGGTGATTTTGGATATTAGAGATAATATGGAGTAAAGTTGGGAAATATATTAGATATTGGTGGATTTTAAATCATGGCATTCAATCTTGCTGCCCAAGAAATCATGAAAAGTGAGATCTTAGTCAAATTGGAAACAGGTGGAGGTCTAAGGAACAAAATTGGTAATAAATCTGAAAATCGGGTAAACAGACATACCTTCAGTATTTTGGGAATATCTCTCTCGTATGAGCTTGGATTGTGGTGATTCAAGATACTATGGAACGATATTGAAAATATCTACAACTATATGATTTTGAGTTTTTCCAAAATCTGAACGAATAAAGGTCAAATCTACGGGTAAAGAGAGGGGATTCATTGTGTGTGGGAGACATAAAAAAGAAGCCAGCCACAGAGAAGAAAAGAAGACGGCGAACGCGGCTCTCATCTCTCTCATTGCTGAAGAAAAAGACCACATCTCTCTCTCTCTCTCTCTCTCTCTCTCTCTCTCTCTCTCTCTCCCTATGTTTCATCTTTATTTTTCTTATGAACTTTGTGATAATGAGTAGCTAGTTCCTTTTCTTTGGGTGGTAGATGAATCATGCTTATTTCATTAATTCGATTGTTCTATCTCTTCTAGTTGATTGTGTCTGAGTTTGGCCAAAGATGTTCTATAGCTCAGCGAACTAAGCATGCCAAGCTTTTGCGAAGGACGATAGTCCTGCGAAGATAGGGCATATCTAGGAAGACCATCCCTAATTTACTTTGAAGTGTAGGGTTATATCGCTTACGAAAAAGCATTGGGGATTCGAAATCCCAAAGATCTTCAAATATTCATAGTTTAAGTTTTTCCATTAATTAATAGATTTAGTTTAAATTAGGTTGTGTTAAATTCAATCTAAGTAACTTAGCCTTTTACTTCCCCATAGTTTGACCCCATAGCATAGGATTTTATTTTTGATTGGTTAGCGACACGATCGAGCTAGTTGGTGAAGAGGACAAATGATTGGTGATAGAGAGCAAGGTGTGGGACATCCACATCCCCTTCTCCACATGGCCGCTAGCACACATACTGGACCTCCTTACGTCCCAAGTGAGAGCAGATGGAATGCACCAGGCTGTGAGTTCGACGACATACTATACTGGATTGAGCACTGGATGGTCTTGTCCATTCTCTGTGATGAGGAGTGCACTATTGTTAAGAAGGACAAGTGCATGCTTCAATCTGCTAGAGTGATCTCACACATTGATAGCGCAAACCTCGTGCCTAAAGGAGGGCACCAAGACAAGATCTCTCCAATGGAGGCGCACGTCACCTATTCTCTCTACGTCGGCTTTCCGATAGACTTGGCCTACATCGTCCCGAATGCCATGTGCGCAAGGCACACACAAAAACAAGACTTGAGCTCATTCTTCTCTATTTTGGGATTCCTTCCTTTATTGTTTCATCCACAAAAAAAGGCAATTTCTCCCCCTTTGGACCTCTTAACAGAAAAACAAACTTGCCCATCAATAAACCACATGGGATAACTCAAGTAATGGGCCATCCCCTACTTGGAGGGAAACCCAAGCCAAACAAAATCATCTTAACCTTCTATTTAACAAGTTAATATATTCACTAAAACAAACAAATAAAATATTGAACATGTCTCGTACAAAAAAAAATACTAAGTATGTGTAAGGCTTCTTCTATACAATAATTGAATGATCATTCCGTGGACATTTAGGATCTTTCTTCCGAGTGTGCTTCTATATTGGGGTAATCCCCTAATTGCAAGATTGGTTACTTACTTTGCTCCATAGAGGACCCAGTCCCTAAATTCATCAACAATAACTTAAAATTTAACACCATTATGTGGTGACCATCCAGCAGTGTAGCGGATCCAAGTTCCTAAATTTATCATCTATACATAAAGCCAGACCATAGACCAACATAAATCCTTTTATTTTTTTCTTTACAAAAAATAAATAAAACATCTTTATGAAAAGGGGATAAAAAGGATTACAAGGAAAAATAAACACTCAAACTGGCAACAACAACTCCTCCAATACACCCATCGCTCACCAGTTCCTTATCAAGTGGTATACTCAGTTGAGGGAGAATCCCCTGACCAAGAACCTTCATTAAGAAATTATTCCACTCACTCAAAAAGAGAGAAAAACAAACTGCGAAACAGCATAACCAAACTAACAAGCCAAAGAACCACATATTACCTACTCTCTTTTTCTTCCTCTCATTCTTTTTCCTAAAGAAAAGGGCAGCCAATCCTTATTTGAATGTGGATTTCTTACCGCACAGTTAATATTAACAAGAACAGTGAGTTAAGATCTCTCTCGCTAAATTCACGTGTAAAGCCCAAATATGGATGGAAATTCAGAGCATAAATATCAACTCCCTCCCACAAGCGTTACAACTTGAACGGAGTCCACTAGACATCTGTTGGAGTTCGTATCAACCAAACCTCTCGTCCCAAGCAAGGTCTCTAAGGCTCTGCCGATCCTTGTTTATGATCCTAGCTCGTTTGCCTTTCTCACTTGTCTTATAGTCTTTATTTTCTTAGGAGAAATCAACGATGGATTCGGGCAGGCTTCTTATGTTAATATGTTTACTAGGCTTCCTTCTATGGGTGGCTAAAGCTAGAACTATTGAGACTCGGCTTCTCAAATCAAAACATAAAAAAGGAACCTCGAAAGGTGAAACTCCGATCGGAACGCCATCACCAGCATCCGCACCGAGAGATGCTTCCGGGCCGCCACCAGGTGATGATTCACAGGGTACAGTGTTTGATGTCACCAAGTATGGAGCAGTTGGCGACGGGAAAACAAATAATAATAAGGCCTTCCTTAATGCATGGGCCGCTGCATGTAAATCTCTTGAACCATCCAGCCTTTTGGTCCCAAAAGGTGACTACTTTCTTACTTCAATCATGTTTAGTGGTCCTTGTGGAAACAAGAAATCTCCTCGTGTTGAGATAAGCGGCAAATTAATAGCTCCAACTTCCTCGGGATCTACCGAGTCATGGATCACATTTGATAGTCTAAACGAGCTGGACATCACTGGGTCCGGAACTGGATCTCTGGATGGTCAAGGAGAAGCCTCTTGGGGCAGTAGTTGTGATCACAATAGCAATTCAAACTGCAAAATGGCTGAATCAGTGAGTTATTGTATTTTTACATGGAAACAATTGGATCCTTAATATTTGTTTCCCTTCTTGAACTTTCGCTTTTGTTGCAGACCTTGCGCCTTTTTAAAATTACCGGCGGATCATTAAGCGGCATCACTTTAATCAACAGTAAGGCTTTTCACATAGGTATTGTTGAAAGCAGTGACTTTACCGTCCATGATATCAATATCCAAGCCCCTGCGACGAGCCGAAACACTGACGGTGTGCACATCGGCGACTCATCCGGCATCACTTGTTACTAACAGTAATATTGGAACCGGTGATGATTGTGTTTTGTCGGAGACGGTACTTCCAACATTTTAGTCTCCAATGTGAATTGTGGACCAGGTCATGGCATCAGGTAATGACATATTAATCATGCCTAAATACTTTGATAAATCTCCTAGTAATTAGTACATCAGATCTGAAACAATAAAGGGGTGTCAGAGAAAAAGCAACTAGCACAAGCACCCTGAGCCCAAATAGGATTAGATCGGGCCTGTATTTGAAGTTAGGTGTGGGCTAGGTTCATCATATATAAAGCATGTGCTTGATATAAATGGGCTTTGATGAGCTTTGTTATTTCCATGATATTATGGGCATTAAAGCTTGGGCTTAGCCCTAGTAGGATGCAATGGGTTTGCAAGTTCCATGACTAAATGGGTGCATGATAATCAAGGTGAACTAGGGGTGGGCAAGTTGTTGGGAAAACCCTACTAGGGTTGGTGCGGGTCAAGTTTACGCTTGGCCCTAGCAGTGGGTACGCAGGGCTAGGTATTAGATTAAGGCTCCTACGGTTGGGTTAAATCTCAAAGCCCCCTCCGCCGCCAAAAAAAAGGAAACAAGAAAAGGAGGGATGATGAAAATTGTTTCAAACGGCTTTCTCCAAGTTTTGTTCTTTGTTTTGCAGCTTGGGAAGCCTTGGGAGATATCAAAATGAAAAGGAAGTGAACGGTATCACGGTGAAGAGTTGTACTTTTACTTGGACCCGACAATGGCGTCCGGATCAAAACATGGCCAGCATCGAGAAGACAACAAAGTTTCTAATGTTATATTTGAGGATCTTATCATGAAAAATGTGAAAAACCCCATCATCATCAACCAAGAATATTGTGACAAGAACCAGTGTGACTCCTCGGTAAGTTCGATGAGCCCAACGAGTAAAATAATGTGACATCAACAAAATACTACCCAATTTGATTGTACAGAGTCATTGACAGTCTCTCTCCAAGCACAATTAGCATTTTGTTAGAATCACTCTCTTTTCATCAAGTTAATACATATATGCTCCCCACCCAATTAGACTTCGTGTGTGAGCTCACCTTGTCTAGGTTGGCATAAGTATGTTCGTCTAACCATCCCCTTTTGTGTTTGATAGAAGGGAGGTAGGTCGATCAGGTCATAGGAGAGGATCCCGATTGCTCTACCTCGTCTTTTTTCACTTGAAGGCTGGTAATTATATATTGGCTTTGTAAACCTTGTCTCTAAGATTACTAATGGCATTTATTAACCCTACCCAATGCACAGCCTTCACGTGTGAAGCTCACAGACATTCTTTTCAAGAACATCAAGGGTACATCTGCCACCAAGGAAGCAGTTGCCCTCATATGTAGTCAAGCCGTACCATGCGAAGGAGTACAGCTCGTTGATATTGATTTGACATCAAGTGATGGTGACAGCACCTCTGTTTGTGAGAATGCAAAAGGGGTTACCTCGGGCGTTCAAATGCCAAGTCCGTGTTTTTGAGTCCATTCAATTTTGATTCTCGTACATCTGTGTAATTGGCTTCTTATGAATTGCTTTTAAAGAGTGATTCCTCAAGCTGGAGTATCTAGTTGTGTTTGGTTCAAGTACCCCAGCAAAGGAGAAACTATGGAAGGAGAAAAGCATATGACACCTTCTCCATTAAAACATAACTACCTGCCTATATTACTACTTCTCTTTGACTTGATTCAAAGTTCAATATATTGAAATTTAATTTCTTACTAAATATTCAATCTTTGATGGTCAATTTGTCTGGTTGCAAGGAAATTGAAGGAACGGAAGGGAAATGTTCATACTTAAAAAAACAAATTTTCTAATAATTCATATTCATTACTCTAAGAAACAATATAAATAACATCAAATAATTTAGAAGTTGATTATTAGATTTCACTTTACTTTGCACCCGATCAGCTTCGATTTCCAAAAGTAAATCATATTAACATACTACTTTTATAAACGCATGAACTCATGGAGGATGATAACATTTTTATTCCTAGAATACCCTCAATTACTCGCCAAAAGGGTTTGGTTACTTATGTAAAAAATTGTTATTGTACTAGCTCATTAATTAGTCTTTTACTCTAATTATATAATAATATTAATTGCAATGAATCTCCTCCATTAAAACCCAACTTATGGTCTTCTTGATATTCATGCATAGATCCCAACTGTCTCAAATCCCATTAGAGAATTAAATCTATTAACCCCACCCCACCCCTTAAAAAAAAAAAAAAAAAGATGTAGAAAAGCGTCACTATGGCATTGCGAATATATCCACTCGTTTATCTATAGAAAAGGGAAAAGAAAAATATATTCATTTGCAATTTAGTATTAATTGTAATTAATCATCTCCACTAAAGCACAACCTCTTGATATTCATGCTAAGAATCAACCATCTCAATTCTCATACGAACTCCATATACTACAATAGTCCTCATAAAAAAAAAAACATTGTACGAAAATGCCACTACCAAATGAAATCAAGTGAATTAATCATCTCCACTAAAGCCCAACCTCTTAATATTCATGCTTAGAATCAACCATCTCAAGTCTCATACGAAATCCATATACTACAATAGCCGTCATAAAAAAAAATTGTACGAAAATGCCACTACCAAATGAAATCAAGTGATCAACACACCTATAATTATTCAAAAACCAACAAAAACTCACTTGCATTGCATGTAGTACTTTACTAGTTATACAAAGTGCGTATATTCCTATTTCATGGAAAATTTTAACTTGATGAATTTATCCTCTATTTTAATTGAAATACCTTTATTTTCTTATTACCTATCATTTATTTACCTATTATTTTCTTTTCATTTTTTCGGTCACATATTCTTGGTAATTTATTTACTACCTTTTAAAAAAATATCTTCAAAGTAATTTTGTGCCTCCTCCACAATTTCAAAAAGAAATCCTTATTGGAAATTTAGTTAACTTTCTTTTCTTTTCTTTTTCGAAGAAATCTTCTCCTGAATTTTATTAAACTCGAATAATGTGTGAGGATAGAGAAGCTCCGAGGGACATGGGGGCTCCAAGAGAATCTGTGTTCCAATGTTTGAAACATCCTGAGGAGGCAGGTAATGGAGGTGCTGGTGGTGGGGAAGGGAAGAAGTCATATGTTGGTGTTGTGGGAAAAATCCAAGGGTCCCTAACATTGACTCTCTCCCATCTCCTGTGCATATTGGTTCTTATCGGAGAACTATGATACCCCAACAGGAGTATGATGAATTGCAAAGCATCCAATTTCATTGTTCATTGATCAATAGATCCAATCTTCGACTTACTTCTATGGATGTGTAGTGAGATCTAGCAAGGAAATCCTGAAAATTAAGTTCGGGGGTGGACTAACATTTGTTGGGTTGAATTTTTATAATTTTTTCTTTCATTTATGAGGGAGATATGTTAGAGGTGTAGCGTCTTGGGTAACGGAAGGTGGCAAAATCAGTTTATTCACTTCTAGAGATGGCATCCGGATTTTAGTATTCATGGTCCTCAACTAGTGGCCAAGCTGGTGTTGCAATTGAACCAATCCCTTGAGTTTAGAAAATAGATAATTGTATTAGCATAAAGGACCCATGCAACTTCATTATGGCATTGTGAAAGGACTCTAGAATATATAAAAAAACAATTAATCTCTCTTCATGATCAGTGGAATGAAGTAGAAGAATTAAAACTATTAAAATCCTTCAACAACAATTTCCTATTTTGAGAAAGTCCAATTTGGCTGTGGATTCTCTCCCACGCAAGGCCTTAACTTGTACGACAGTGAGCTAGTTTTGCCCATATCCGTTCCTTGGATTCTAGAGGCATGTAATCTGGATTTTAGGCATTTTTCTAGCAATGAAATTAGTCTACTCTTCAACAACAACAACAACAACAACAACCCAAAAAAACAACACCCCAAAAAAAAAAAAAAAAAAAAAAAAGAAGAAAGAGAATTAATTAGGTCCAGAGTATGCTGTGTTTGTTAGCTTAGTCTCCACTTGTGTCATCCCTGTAACTTATTGTGATATTCGTAGTCTGCTTTTGACTCAAGTGCTCCGACTCAAAGATGATTCGACTCTCTTCAATATACCTCAGGCAACTGCTAATATGGCTTGCAGTAGTTGGTCACATAATTTTGCTGGCAACGATGCTTGTTAAATGGTTCCCGTCGCCATGGCTATTGTGGACATTTTGGCAATTATCGTGGTGGAATCTCATTGATCTTTTAGCCAGCCGCTCTTCGCGACGATGTTGCCTCCCACTCTCACCATGGTTCTAGTGCTCATCCTTCATCTAATGCATGAAACATATTGTCAGATCTGCAATAAATGGCTCATAAGGCCCTTGATTGTCGCCAGCAATCAGTCACGTTCATAAGGCCCTTCTCCTATACAGAAGGACATCGTTATTATGTTTTGTTTCTTAATGCTTTTAGTAATTTATTTGGGTGTCTCCAATTGCCCTTAAATATGAGGCTTTTCCTGTGTTTCAGAAGTTTAAAATGTTGGTAGAGAATGAGTTTGAGCCGCAAAATTAAGAGATTCCATAGTGATTGGGCGAGGAGTACCCAACAATCTCTCACTTTCTTAACCAAGCTGGTATTGCACATCGTGTTACACGCTATCCTTCAATTGAGAAGGAGGGAGGTGCAGAATGCGGACTTCGTCGTATTGTAAAGATTAGGCTAGCCTTACATGCACATGCCTCGTACCTTGGAATTTTTGGCAATAAGCATTAACTAAAGCAATTTTTTTATCAGTCCATTTCCCACCCCTATACTACAAAAATCTCTCCAATGTTTTGAACGCATGTTGTGCATCCAACTTACGATCACTTACCAGTATCTTGATGTGCATTATACATTGGCATGCTTCAACCATCCCCTACCGCATCATCCTTTCCCAAAACCTCACCATCCTCTCCACCTACTTCCCCTTCACATAGTACATTGACTTCGCCCTCTCCTTCCCAAGCCACTCCCATTCCCACAAAGGACCATGTGGTTGACCCACCTGCTCCTCCACCTCCTCCCAAGCATCATCCTATGGTAACTCGTCAACACGATGGCACTAACCGTCCCAAAGTTTACGTATCTATCTCGACCCCTCTAATTGTTGAACCCACCTACTTCACCATTGCAAACGAACATCCAGAATGGCGTCAAGCCATGGACAATGGGTTTAATGCTCTCACAAGAAATGGTACTTTGTCCCTCGTCCAAATTTATGCGGGTTTGAACATCATCGGTCGCAAGTGGGTTTTTCGTATTAAGAGAAAGGTTGCTGGCAGTCTTCATACATATAGAGCACGCCTTGCTGTCAAGGGTTACAATCAAGGAGGAGGCCTCGCTTATAATGAAAATATATATATATATATATATATATATATATATATATATATATAATATATATATATATATATATATATATATATATATATATATATACCAATATAAGGGTAATCCAGAAAGTTTTAAGTTCGCTGGATCAAACTATGCAAAAACTATGCAAATCCTATATGCAAATATGACCTATACTCTCAGAGTATTTTAACCAGTATATCTGAAATAAATAGACGCAAAACACAAGGCCTACAGGGCTCCTGCATACTTACATCGTACCAACCGAGACTTATGGCCAAGCCCGCTCTGGAAGTTGCACTGCAAAGCAGGGATGTTTTCTGCATTTCCTTTTGGGCCAAGGAGTGCATTTCTGTTTACTCTCAACCGGATTTCAACTCTTTTTGAGTTCTAAATGCTTGGATGCAAACTAGAATGGTGTGCAAGGTCAAGTGAAAATTTCAAATTTTCGAGGAGTAACCCAACCAAATTAATGGTCTTTGTCTCTTTAGGCCAAGAGAGGCTTCCATGAACAGGACTCATCTTGACACCTCTGCAATCTTGCCGGCACAACGGGACTTACACTCCTTTGCCCTTCACGGCTCTGCTGAGGCCTTTACCCAGTCCTTGACTGTCATAGCCTATTCCTCTGGCTTTATCAGATAGGGTCCTTTAACTCTACTCATTCTTTAAGATTTAAACAGACTTTCAGACCATCAGGCACCTCACCGACTATTTCACGGGGTTATAAATAGTCATCGAAGTTCTGAATAATTCTTAGGATTATTTAACATCGGTTTCATAACAGTTTTTTCACCAATTCTAGACAAATACTGGAGTTGGGTCTCTTTCAACCTGTACTCATCGAGCATACATCTAGTTTCGGTTATCCACTGAAACTACTCATCTGGGATTATTGATGCAGATGATCCTACATGAATGCGGTGGTGGTCGTCACCAAGAACAGAGGCACTACTGTAGGCATGTTCCACGGTTATCCACCTCGAATATGCATGCAAATGACATGAAATACATAATTACTCCACTACTACAAGCCCATATCTTTGAAACGACTAAAGAAAAAAACTTACTTGGGAGGAAGCAGTCTTCCTACGCTTGGATCTTCTTAAGACAAGTGCAATATTGGAGAATAATACTTCATTAATATCTAACTATTACAAACTAGAGCTCTTACTATTACAGAGCTTCTCTCTTTCTCCTTCTTTCCTTCTCTCTCGATGCATTTCTAGTAACAAGAAGTCTTATTTATAGACTCCGGACTTCAAAGTTTATAAAACATAACTTAATAAAAGATAGAACGAAATTCAAAAACTATTAAACATAGTTTGACAAAAGATAAAAGAATCTTCTTTTACTGTTTACATAGTGTTTGGTGACGTCAGCATTGCGTCAGCAGCATCTTTGCATAGTAACAGCATCTTTTTGTGGCATCAGCATGACGTCAGCAGTTGTGTAGGCAGTATTTTCAGACAATTACTGTTCCTACTTCGAAATCTTCATTTGTGAGGCTAATGACTTCAGCAATAGTCTCATTGTATCTCAGGGGTTCATCGTCCATCATCTCCATGATGTTGGACCTGCATCTCCTTTTAGCCTTTGTAGTAACTTTCTCATCATGCTTCTTTTCATATTTTTTCAGAAAACAAGCAGCTTTCTTTTTCTTGAATCTTCGTCCAAGTATTTGTCCATATCTGTTTACCCATCTTGGAATCGGACGATCTCCAAGTTCGGCAATGATTATTCTTCTGTATCTTCTCGTTGTGTTCACTTCTTCCTGGAAGGCCTTCTACGAGCCATCTGATCTTGTAGAACTGGATGAACTGGGTCCACCATCTTCCACTGATAGTAGCCTTTTAACCTGCACCAGCATTTCATCAATGGATCTGACATATTGCTGGATGGGAGGCTCTAGAGCTTCTACAATCTGTTTATCTGCAGTGAGATTATCTTTGGGAACTTCATTTGTCTTTTTCTTGTGTTTATTGACAAATGAGGTCATAATCTCCAACTCATTCATGACTAAGAGGTCTTTGGCACGAAGTAAATGAGCTATTAACTCTGTCTTTTCACTGTCAAGCTTGCGGTTTGCAAGCCTTAAGCTGTTAACTTCTTCAACAAGACGGAGCGAGGCACATCCCTGTATATCTCCACATTGTTCGTTAAATCTTTCATTTCCATCTTTGTGATGGAACACTCATCACATGCCATGAGTGCGCCTTTAAAATCTTTTTTGGTCAACTTTCTCAATCTTGGGATCTTTGTGAAGTTGATACCAAGGGTTTTCCCGGCATCCTTCGAGCTTCGAAAGATCAACATAACCTTTGTATAGAGGCTTGTCAAAGTTTCTGATACAAACAGAGACATCTGACCATTGTGTGTAAATTCCAGGAAGCTTTCCCTTAAACACAACGTAATATCTGTAGCTGGATTTTGACTTGGAGTAAGCCATATTCATCTGATAATTTAAGCAATTCATGTTGACTGAAGTAGTCACGTTTGCTCTTATCTCATTGGTTCTTGGACACTACGATGGTGAGAAATCCAAAGATTATCTAAAATTGTTCTATCTTCTTCTTCAACTTCAAGTAAAACCTTGAATTGAAATCTTTCATCTATGGTGTAGAGATATCTCTGCCCATACATAGTCTTCTTTGGTACATGCTTCCTTTTCAAGATAGCACTTCCCATCCCAGAAACTTTATCTTTCTTTGCTCAGGGTATTAACCCACGGAAGCTATAATCTCTTCGATAGGAGTATCTTTTATTGAACGGAACCAGTCAGTATCTTCTAGAATCTTGGGTTGGGAATCAGCCATATCTATTTCCTACAAATTAT